>NW_009942773.1:0-6822 GCF_000696875.1 Nestor notabilis | reverse complement strand
TTCCAACTCTAACTATTCTATGATTCTATAGGAAGAACTGTACTACTACATAGGACTTCTGTGCAATTACAGTGGATCAGGGGTGTCTATATAGCTCCCCATAGAAAGGACTAACCTAGTAAAAACTAGGTCAGAGAATTTTCCTATACCATAGATAAATACAAGCCTATGATGTTTTAAGTTACCTACAGATTTTAAAGTACACTGCAGTACATTTTTTCACACCTTCAGTGTTCTAACTGCTACAGCATTTTAGTTTTGGATGATTCTAATGAAACTGCACTTGAAGCGCAGTATTTATCTCAATACAACACAAGACAGATTCATCTCTCCTATCATGAGAATCATTGAATGACTTCAGTTGGAAAGGACCTCAACGATCCCATCTACTTCCAATCCCCCTGCCATGGGTAGAAACACTTTTCACTACACCAGCTTGCTCAAAGCCCCATCCAGACTTGAACACTTCCAGGAATAGGAAGTAATCTACAATTTCTCTGGCAACCTGTTCCAGTGTCTCACCACCCTCACAGTAAATAATTTCTTCCTAATATCCAATCTAAATCTACCCTCTTTCAGTTTAAAGCCATTATCTCTTGTCCTATTCCTCCATGCCCTTGTGAAAAGTCCCACTCCAGCTTTCTTGTAGACCTCTTTTAGGTATTGGAAGGCTGCCCACTAAGGTATTCCCAGGACCTATGGGTGGCATCCTTTCCCTCCAGCATGTAGACCGCACCACACAGCTTGGTGTCATCAGCAAACTTGCTGAGGGTGCACCCAGTCTCACTGTCCATGTCACCAACAAAGATGTTAAAAAGCTCCAACCCCTGAGGAATGCCACTTGTCAAATGAGGGATTCACAATATCACATATAACATAAGGCAAGGAAATAACAGCCTGAACTGTGACATTAAGAGGTACGTGACAATGGCTAATGAGTAGCAAAGCATTTGAGATTTAACTTTTGCTATACCTTTGTACTAAGAGCTTGCACGTTTGCTGTTTCATGCCTGTTCTCATTTGACAGTCTCCCATCTGCTTTACTCCTCAGATTTTTGATGCTTTCACCTATTAGTTCATCTGCTCTCTCCTTTATCAGCTAGCACACACATTAAGTGAGTGATGGCAGGCTAAAGCTTAGTACAGACAATATAGACGTCCCGTTCCTCTTGCATCAGTCCCTCCTGCATTTTTTCATTTCTTTTGGCAAACCCTCTATTTTCCCCAGTATTTACTCTTACAGCACAACAAAGTCTTGTGCTTTTACTCATATCTCATTCACTAAACTTTCACCAGCATAACAGATATCTAGCACTCTATACATTAAAATTTCATCTCAGTACTTATAATAGTGCTTTCTGGTAACTGTAATAAACATCTGTTCAATCACACTCTTCATTCAAGTCACATCTTTCCTTCAAATCTTTACAGTACTTTCCTCCATATCACCAGATCAGATTAGGTCTGATCTTGAAGGCTTACCATCCTAAATTATTTCTTGGACCTTGCCTCCTGTCACAACAACTTAGTCAGAAATGCCAATTTGTCTCCTTCTCCTGCTACTTTTTCACACTTCCTCCATGCTGCCCACTCTGCAAAGAAAAAGTCTTCTCACTCCAATATGCCACCCCTCTCCCACACACACACACTCATTCAAATTCCTCCTGAGACCCATTTTTGGTGAGTCTTAAATAAAAGTCACATTTCTTCAACCCCAATATTTAGCTACGAGGGTACTGAAGAGCTAAAGAGAAAACTTAGCTACAGATATGTTCCTCTTTCCATTCCACCAGAGTTTCTCTCATAGTCAGCTTCTCAAATTTACTGCTCCATCCTCATGTCCTCTGGGAATGATGCAATTCTCACCTCTTCTGTGCAGTCACTACTTTGCCAATATATAAATCTCTCTAGAAGACATGCTTCTGTCATGCTGCTTATTCTGTCTCAAAACTGATCTGCGAGTTTGTTAAATTGTTATAGAGCTCACTCCCACCATTAGTACTGGAAGTTCTCAAAACCAGAGACAATTCTCTACTTCTGTAGGGATTAAGGAAACAGAACATGCATTTGAAGTCAAACATGTCTACATTTTTCCCCTCCATTTTTGCACTGTATAGTTAAACTTTCTCTTGCAAAAGCCTAGCACCTATTACATAATTAATAAGAAACAATTCAAGACAAATCAAATTAGGTAGATGCTTTTTAGAAATCAGACCCAGGAGTGTTCTAGAAAGATTTATGTAAACAAGCAAATGTTTCTTCAATAAAGAGTAGACAGCGGGTTTAGATTAAGTAGCTATATGTCTAGTTTTATATAGGAATAAAATACTTTAGTAAACAATGAGCTGATCAGTGAGAAGTAAGATACACCACTGGACTATTACGCTTTTTCAGTTTTCCAGTGTGAAAGCTGCTTACATCTACTAAGAGCAAAGTGAAAGAAGTCCGTTTTCATTTGCATTGTAAATGCACACAGCCTACTCCCACAGCCAAAAACCAAGAGCAAACCTGATATAGCAATTCAGAACAGATTTCCTTGCTGCAACAAATTCAGTGCCTGCTGTCACTGCAACTCTTCAGAGAAGCAATTCTGAAGTGTTACTCAAGTGACAACTTAGAACCAGTTTTAAAATAGGAAGTCTTATTATATGCTACAACTAAAATCCAGTAGTTAAGTCCATTGTTTTTGGAAGATCTCTCTATAAATTTCTTAATTAAAACTTGCTAGAAACTACTTTCCTGCTTAACCTCAGCGAGAATAATTAGTGCGAATTGTATCAGTCCTCCCACAAGCTCACTAGAGAGGTACAGAAAGGGCTGCCCCATGAGCACACACTAATTCTCCCTCCTAGGTGGACAGCCCACTGGAGTTTAGTACAGATCAGAGTGTGTTCCAAACAAAGGATTTCACCAATTTCACATGCTGACTTCAGAAAAGTTTTGTCTATATTTCTCTTCGATGCTCACTAAAAACAAATGCTATTAGTTCAGTACTCCTGGGTTTTAGCTCAGAAGAGCTGCTGAGAGGAATTTAGAGGAATTGTTCACATGTATCACTAAAATTTTGCAATGAAAACAAATGTAACAGGACTGAATCAACAGCATTGAACATCTCCCTTCCTTACAGAAATGGCTTCTGAATGTTTTCCTTCACCTTTAAAACTGTCATTTGAACAGCATCTCACAACACACCTAAAAAATTTGTTTATACTCCGAAATCATTTTTATCTCGTGGCAGTTATTAAGCTGATATTACTTGTGAGCGAAGTCAATACAAAGGAAAGCATTTCCATTTTCCACAGCCATTGGACTGCTTTTAAGAGATCTTTATGAGAAACACATGGATTCAATCCACATATTAACCATTTATACAGAAAAAAAAAACAAACCAAACAAACAAAAAAAAAAAACAAAAAACAAAAACCACAAAAAGCCCCCCCCCCCACAGAACCAACAAAGCTGTTCTAAAACAAAACTGATAAAAGATGGGACTTGGCTTCATTTCTTTTTCATATAAAGTCGACTTACATATATCCAAGCATTTGACTAACACATAAAATTCCTTATGGAAATATGCAAAACACATTTTCCTTATTGGTCTTTTAGCATCAAAATGAAAGTGCTTGCCATGTGTAAGGTGCCCACCTCATAAATCCCCTCCCAGTGGTGTAGTGAGGCTACAAGATGTTTGCAAAATGGAAATGTCAGGAAAACTGTCAGAATGATTCACTGACCTATTGACTCTCTCCCGAACAGGTCTGAGACACATCTGAAAATCATGGGAAATATCCATAATCCTAATGAGATTTTCCAGTAGAATAAATGTCTGCAGGGGGAGATAGTACAGCTCCATGACCAGGATCACCATACTGGTATAACTAAGAGGAATCTCAACAGCCTATTACAAAAATTGCACGTTCCTGCTTACATGAGTTTACAGTGAACAGGAACTTACCAGGCCTTTTAATTTAAGGAGTTCAAGCAGCTGCTTGCTATTTATTTTAAAGACAGCATAGAGTTTTCTGTGAGGCTGACTGGTTCTGAACAGGACCTGAAAGCAGCACACAGTGGAGTCAAAATGACCTGATAATCTTCCTCCTCACAACATGCAGTAATGCTAAATGAAAAAGCACTGTGATTTTGAACCTATGACATTGGAACAACAAATCTATTACCGTGATCAAAGCCAGACAACTTAAACCCCGGAGGCTCTGTAGCTACTCAGGTGCTTCAACTTCAGTGCTGTTAGGGACGAGACGAAGGCAGAGCTACAGCTCTGTTTCCACCATTATTCCTTCAAGCTAATGGTTACATGTGGGGCAGCAGGTTCAGACAGAAAATGAGGTATTAACTATGTAGAACATTGGTTACTAGTGTCTCTGGGGAGGGCTAGGATTTGTGACCATTCACCATGGGCTGAGAAATTACCGTACACTGCCTAAGCCACATGAGATGACTTGCTTGCCTTTGGGTCCAGTGTGGGGACTTAAGAACATAACCATGAACCGCTAGTGGACATCCCTCTAGCCAAAGCAATTTGATCTTGAGGGGAGATCATTAACAAAGACTGACCAGGCTTCCACAGGAGCTGGCACTTGAAATATTCAAGTTTATTAGTAAAATTAATCATATTTTTGTTTACTCTTCTCTACAATGCTTTAGGCCATTAGCTATGCACACACTGGAGCACAGCAGTCAGCAGCAGTGACATGCTGTAGCTACACTGCTGATGTTACAGATTGCACAGTTATACAAAGGCATTGTATAATATTGCTCTTGGCAATAAAGACAGCAAAATCTGTATCACATGCCTACAGTCACATCCTGTAACTGTTGGAATATGGAAAAAAAGCAAAATCCAAGAAGTTGTCAGACAACAACTGCCCCAGCTCACACTACACAAATGAATGCTGCGTGATGTCACAGTGGGTCTCTTCTGTCAGAAGGATTATCCATGCAGTTTAAACTCAAATGGATTTGATCCATTACAGCAATGTATTGGGCTCAAACTGAAAAGGAAAAGGCATCTTGCCTTCAGCTTCATTGTGCGTAAATGAATTATAACCACAACTTCATAAGCCTTTTAATTGGCCTTTTACCACTGCAGCAAGAGCACCCAGCATCAACATTACCAATACAGCTTCTATATTACCTTGCACATCACTTTGAAAAGGTTTGCAGAGTACCAATGATACAGTTTTTCCTACTAGGGAACTTCTCTGTTCCAATTTCACAGCTATTCCCATGCTAACAATTCACTTTGTGTCGCATGAGTTTGGTAAAGAGAATATGCAAGACTTGCTCTCTAGCTGATGTAAACACATGGACGTTCATATCCTATGCAGGAGAGAAATTATGAGCCGCAGAAGTACACACATGGCAGAACATGCACTGACTTCACAGGGAACACTGTCTCTAGCCTACTAGTATATGTTGGTAGCTAGATTGCACTGAAAAATTTTATCATCTCTGGAAGCAAAAGAAGGGGAAGAACATTTTATCACTACCTTCTGCTTATGCAGAGAATGAAAATTCAATTGGTAGAGCACAACACAGTATGATTACTGTTAGCAACAGGTAACTCCAAGTTACTTGGGTTTCGGTTAAGCTAGAACTTGGGAATTCTTAACACATCCACCCTTTAAACAAAAGATTTCACCACTTTCTAATACTGGATAATAAATCCTTCTCAAAAATTAGCACATTAAAAAAAAGTTATAGAAACATTTTCTCAATGTTCTGTGAGGAATTGTTCTGGAAGTTGAATGAATTTAAGAGACTAGGAGAAACAAAGCACTGTTATTGAACTGCTCCATATGCACACTTTTACTTACAAGTCTCTTCTAATATTTTTCTCAGAACTGCAACCATTGCTGTACATAGCCAACATTTTGCACCAGTTTCTTTCATATTGCCATAGAAATGGGGCTTGCAAGTAAGCTAGTCCTCCCCACTTGCTTTTGCAACACAATATTGCCAAGGCAGCCAGTTGGCTCTAAGTCAAACCCAGACCAAAGGTCAATGTGCAGAAAATACAAGCTTGATGCAATGGGTGACCAGTGAACGCAAGCTAAGAGCACAAGGCAAGCGCAGCATTTCAGTATGTTCACTTCATATCTCAGTCTTCAGCTTCTTTTTCTGAGCATGATGGTCCTGCTCTCCTGCACAGCCAGCTGAGCAGAGCCACAGCCCAACAACAGACAACAGTTCCAGACTTGCATCCCCTTTGTCCCATCTGGGAGGGCTGACAACTGCAGCCAGTCACTAAAACTTCCTAAAGGAAAGTGACATCCTGCACCTAAACAAACTTACAGTGTCTTTTAGAACAAGGCGGGGGCGGGGGGGAGTCATTACAGAGGTGATTGAT
This sequence comes from Nestor notabilis, assembly GCF_000696875.1. Taxonomy (NCBI): domain Eukaryota; kingdom Metazoa; phylum Chordata; class Aves; order Psittaciformes; family Psittacidae; genus Nestor; species Nestor notabilis. Next base: position 455 of record NW_009942773.1, on the reverse strand, counting down.
TAAAATTTAAGGCAATAAACAGATACATGCACAGCTACTTCTCCTCAAGTCATGTGCATAAAGAGAAATCTCTTGAGTCACTTGAGATCCTCTTTTCAGTTTTACCTCCTGGACCACCTACAGGTTCATTTTTCTTTTTGAGTATTCTGGTTGTGTTAGGTTTTTTTGTTTCTTCCCTTTCTTTTTAATAACACTAATTGTAAATCTGCACAAAGTCAAAAAATATTTTGTATTACCAACTTCTGGAACATTATTGGAAAACATTTAGATGGATTAAATGTTCAAACATAAAATGAATTTACTGTAACCAACTCAGACACGCACTTCTGAAAGCTCTGCTAATACGTTAACTCATTTCTCATTTTGAAGTGAATAGTTTTTTGCTTTTGAAATTATAATTCTGTATGTATAATGCTGATGATACAGAACCTAATCTTGGGGGGAGTGGGGGGATG
>NW_009942772.1:417-632 GCF_000696875.1 Nestor notabilis | reverse complement strand
GAGATGGGAGCTGGGGGATGCCGGAGCTGAGGACACCGGGAACCGGGCTGCCGGAGCTGGAGGATGCTCGAGCACGCTGGATCCGGGGTGCTGGAGGATGCTCAAAGGGATGCTCAAGGATGCCAGGGCAGGAGGATGCCGGAGCTGGAGGATGCTCATGGAATGCCAGGAGCTGGGATGCTCAAGGCAAACCCGAGCGGGGGTACCAGAGCAGG
>NW_009942772.1:0-203 GCF_000696875.1 Nestor notabilis | reverse complement strand
GAGGATGCTCAGGGCGTGCCAGGAGCCGGGATGCTCAAGGCACACCGGAGCTGGGTACTGGAGGATGCTCCAGGCACGGCAGGATGCCGGAGGATGCTCCAGGCACATGGGATGCAGGAGGATGCTGGAGGCAGAGCAGGGCAGGAGGAAGCAGGGAAGGGGGACACCGAGGGCAATGCTGGAGCCAGTGATACTGGAAGCAC
>NW_009942771.1:6855-28701 GCF_000696875.1 Nestor notabilis | reverse complement strand
ATTTATAAAAAAGAAAAAAGAACACCTAACATTACCTCAACTCCACAAATAATAACCCCTTGTGGCCCACCCCATCCCAATATGCATAAATACTAATAGTCCAAAATGTGTAACACATGTAAGTTTTTAGGTCACTGGACAATAGCCCACATAGAGCAGAAGGGATTGAAAATTAATGGCACTGCTGGAGAGAAAAAAATACTAATAACGCCAAGAAATGATACTGCTATCAAAATATCTAATAGCCTATGAAACATTTCTTAACAGATTTTCTTTCTTCATTCTGACTGAACATTTCAATTTCTTTAAATATACAGTATGCAAAAAGAAGATTAAAGTTTCTCATTTGAAAAAAGTAAAACCCAAGTCTTTCTGTGGTGTTCTTTTGAAGGCAGCAGTCACGTGCCAAATAAAACTAATGCTAGTTTGTATAGAAATCATTATCACTTATCCCCTGTTGCAGTGAGGTGCACTTACATTAATTAAAACCAACAAGTATCAGTCTTAGCTGGCGGAACATTCATGTTACAGTCAATAGTTGTGATTTGTTCATTTGGGCTGGATTTTTTCCTCTTCTCTCAAGCAGCTATTGAAAGTTTATGCCTGGAAAACAACCAGCTGTTACTAGATTCAATATTTGTTTTCATTCTGTTGGTTTTGTTGTTTGTTTGGTTTTTTGTTTGATTGGTTGGTTGGGTATTTTTGGGGGGAGGAAGCGGTAACTGTACTCATAATGCCTGAGATAACTTTCAACCTACAGTTAAATATGTTCTCTCTCTGCTAGCAAGCTTCTAATTGGTTCTTTGAAAACAGAGGCATTAAACAATATACCTTTTAAATGCTTAATTTGTAATTACCTACTGAAGTGTTTTCCCCATGTAGGCGCAGTGTGTGTGTATGAACACACAACCCCATTTCTCCGGGAAGATGTTCTCACAGTCAAACCATCCTCTCTCTCACTCTTTGCCTCTCATTTTTTCCTTTCTTCTCACAGTTCAGAGATTTTGAGACACAAAAAATAACACCATGGGTGATTTCACTGGAATTTAGAAACTAAACGGAAACTTCTCTGGGAAAGCCATTTGGCCTGACACTGCCTGTGTGCTGGACTCATTCTGTCTGGGAGAGTTTGCTGTCAGGCGGCAGCAGCACTCCTGCTGCTGCTCCCAGGGGAGGGAGGGAGCTCCCAAAGACGGTCCCAGTGGCACCTCTTGCTCCTGACCATAGTTGCAATAGAAGTGCCTGAAGCCAGGCAGGATCCATCTTTCCCTTGGGTGTTTTCTTAGCACACCTGTGCATTTTCTGTGCTGCATTGGCAGTATTCCTCCTCCTCGCTCCCAGCAGAGGGTGGTCTGAGCCATGCTGGAGGAGGATGCTTCTTGCTCCCAGCCCCTTCTGGCCAGATGTAATGCTCCTGTAACACCTGGCTACCAGGTGATGAGGAAGCCATGACCAGATAGAACTGCATAAAACCCCAACCCTCAACAAGGCATTAGCATGTGTCCTCCCTTGTAGGCACCAGCATAGCTCAGGCACCTAAACATGAATAAGCTAAAATGAGCTACTGCGGTCCCCCACCCTCTCCCCCCAGCATCCAGGTACCACAGCAGGTGCGGGAGCCAAACACACCAGGTAAACATGGGACTGCAGCACTGCCAGAGCCATTTGTGTCTCTGGAGAGAGGAGATGGTGGGGGAGGGCAGAAATCAGGCAGTCACTGCTTGCAGGCTGCGTCTTAAACTAAAAATCAACCTCTCATTGCTAGCACTTTTAGAGCAGCGTTCATGATCTCTGTAGGGTGCCATTTTCATCTCTTCTTTGATGTGAGAAGGGTGGAAGTGATGGTGCATTAGAAACAGGAATGAAAAGGGGCAGGTTGGGGATCATTAAGTAAGCTCCCTGTCTCTTAAAAAGGAAATGTTCTTGAATTTATTCAGCCGCTCATCTCATCTGGACATAATAAAGCAAAGTATATAGGAAGAAAAAGAAGCCTTGTGTGTTTCAATCTCACTTCTCTTTCAGATATGCACCTAGTATTTTAGTAACCTTCAGGTTTGACTGACCAAGGAAAGAGCTATAGTTTAATTAACCATTACAGCTTTTCTAGGGTGTAATAGGCCTCACATCTAGTTCATTAAAGCCACAGTAGAATCATTCTGACAGTCCGGCCACTAGACAAGTTCACACAGAGCATTAGCAGTTCAGCTCCTCGCACATTAAGTTGGTGAATGTTTTCTGAAGAGAGGAGATGAAATAGTGCCAGCCATCTACTCCCTGTCAAGTGTGTACCCAGAAAAAATTTCTAAAGAGAGATGACCAGGAGCAAATAGACAGTCTCCAACCTCATTACTACCTATTCAGCTCAACATATGTCAAGTGTTTGCACTAGACAAACTGACATTTTAGCTTACCGTTGGTCTACCCTGGAAACCTGATATTTATAATGTAATCACTCTATATCTGGCCTCTGGAGCAGCTGCAGTTAAAGGAAGATGAGTTATTAAAGAGAAAGTCTCCATTTGGTGGCTATTTTGCAAGTGGAAGCCTTTTGAGACACTCGTATTACCTGTAATATCCACAAAACAGTTTTACTCTGCTGGGACTTTGGGGTAATCTGAAATAAGATACTTTTCCCTCTGCCTTACAAGTGCTTGAAATTCACAGAACATACCATGATGTCAGCTTCTGTGTGGATGGTGACATTCCCAGATGCAGACTCCCAAAAAGCACATTCTACCCATGGCTGCAAAAGTAACCCCTAGCTGAGGCTGTCTCTCCACCTCTCATGTTTTTCTTCACTGTATTTTTAGCTTTTCTTCACCCATCCTCACTTCTCCATCTTCTATCCTCTTTGGGCCATTCCCTCCCTTTACCTTACTTGTCATGAGGAGAAATTTCCAAGTCTCTTCTCTGACAAGAATTAATATTCAGGCATTACACCCACATTGGCCTTTGCAGTCAGTAAACCCGTCTTTGAATGAACCCATTTTTTTACTTAGCACTGACAAGCAGAGCTCAAGGAAACTCACTTTCTTGACATATATCGCCACAGTATTCCCAAGGAAAACACAAACTCCCACTGCCAGCTCTTCAAGCACATGAAAACTTCCTCTGCCAATGCCCTGAGCCAAATGCAGCTTGCATGGCTGTGGTGAATAGATGAGCTATTAAACTCTAAAGCCAGTTATGAAAAAAAAAACCAAAAAAGTGTTAAAGACAAGCTACTAAGCCTGGTGAGATCTATTAGTTTATGATAGCGTTAGCATGCCCAGTTTTTAGTGTGTCTGAAGCTTGGTCAGAGTAAACAAATCTGCACTCAGAGCACTGACAGCGGGAGCTCCTATCTGCCAGCAAAAGACAATACAGGAAGAGGTTAATGTAATTGTTAATAACTATGCTGAAACTCAACAGCGGCCTTAAAAGGCTATGGGGAGTTGAGGGGCTTGATGGCATATAGACAGGTCTTTTTGAAGTTTCCCCCCCGAATAATATTTGTTTTCAGCTATGTCTTCAGCAGAGGCTTATGTCCAAAGAGATCTCTGACCTTTAACAAAGGCTGCTGCCTAAAAATGATCCTGTATTTTCTCATTCAAAAAAAAAAAAAAAAAAAAAAAAAAACCAAAACCAACCCCAAAAAAGTCTTGCCCAAAGTAAATAATCTGTCAGCTTCAATATCACACAATACCTGCACTAGTACGATTTATATCACTTCTAGGAATTTGATAAGCTGTTTCTCTGTTAATGTGGCCCAACCCTGTACTGACTTTCACAGCCAACACCTTGCTGAGGTGACATCCTCATTACCAAAAACATAGTTGGGGGGGCTATTTTTAAATCAGAAGGACATCCTACACACATCCCCTAAGAGACAGTTAGCACAAAAGGTGCTGCTAACACTTTCAATCATCTTGAATGCTTAAATAATTTTTGAGCACATTTTGACCATTGTATCAAAGCATGCTTCATTACATACTGCATTATTACACTGTGAATGTAAGAGAGACATGACAATTATTTAGACAATTGAAAGCATGAATGAAAAATGATTGCTGAATTGGATGCTGTACAGCTTATAGCTTCTGAGAAGAAAGGCTGTCTTGTAGGGTTTATAAACTCCAGAAACCTAACTGCCCCAGCACAAAAAATTCTGCCTAAGAAAGAAAAAAGTATGCACTCAAGTCAAAGTTCAGGGATACATCAAGTTTTCAAATACTCAGGATTTTTTGAGAATCAAAAAGATTCAGGAAGCATTTTTGAGAATCAAAAGAATCAAGATTCAACATGAACTCTGAGCAGCAGCAAGTAAACTTTGGTCTCAAAACTCTGTTCAGGGCAGTAACCAGCATCACAACGAATTCTAGAAGTAAAGCAAACAATAATGCTGTTAACTCTGTTAGTCCTTCAGCTCTCAGAAATCAGTGAAATAATTTGCCAGTCTTTTTCCTAAAGTAAGTGCCCAGTTATTAGCAGAATTACTAGTTAACAAAATTGTATATTATAGTAACAGTAACGGGGGCTTTATATTATTAATAAAATCTTTGTTCATTATTAATAAAACTGTAAGTGTTAATGCATTTACCTACTTGAAGCATGTATGTTAGGAGGGTAAAATAAAGATTCATGAATCAAGTCTATGTCCAAAACAGACCATCAACACACCTCCCTTGGGATGTGAGAGGAAAAAATACTCAAGAGAGTGCAGTGGCCACCAGTAGTGAGTAAATACACACAGGGCTTCAAAAGGGATAATCTTCTGAAGTTGAAGAAAACTATTTCAAAAAGCCATTCTTCTACAATGAGTTATAGCAGTAAGGAATTTAAAAAGCAACATGAAATATATGGAATGAAGAGAAAATACAAATGTAAGAGGCTTGCCAGATTCATTTGTGTGTGTATGAACGAAGCTCAAAAGCATAATGCCTTGGTTGTACCTCAGAAGGTGGAGGGAGACTTAGGCTGAAGTGCAGACAGACACTGGAAGAGGCAGGGAAGACAACTCCAAGACCAATACCTCAAGCATAACTTTCAAAAAAATAATAATTGTTTGTCTTTTTAGGAATCGTAACTTTCATTAAGAAATAGGGTAATTCAGATTTTCTGTCATCACAAACCCTTCCAATTCCATTCTCTCCCCAAAAGAAAATACAGCCATTGGAAGGAGTTATTTCTTATCATTTCAATCAGTAACAGGTCACAGTTTCTTGACGAAAAATTATTTTCAAGTACCAGTTAAAAAGCATGTCCCAAATACCGAGTCTTTAATTTTATTATAATTAAAAGTGCTAGACCACAGGACTAAGTTCAAGAATGGCAGAGTATTTATGCACAGCTGAAGAGGAGGTGTAAGGTGCTAGTCACTGGGTAGCTGACACAAAGTGACTGCAGGGGAGAAGTAGTAATCCACTCTAAAGGAATGTAAAGCAGGGAAATACACATTTGTAAATCGAAGACAAACATTTGGGAAATGTACTTATGGAGAGATCACAGGAAAGTGTTGGCTGGGCACATGGAGAAATCACAGTCCTGAAGCAACACGTCAATTGACAAAGTCAATGAATGTATGAAGCCAAGCAAAGTCAAGCTAAAAATTCAGAATGCGAAGTTTTGCAGTGACAGGTAGAATAGGATGCCAGCTGACTGAGCTGAAAGTCTGAGGCAAGCTTTCAGCTATGGCAGGCATATTTCTTAGGGCAATTAACTGGTTCAAACACACTACCAAGAGTAGCAATGCATACTGCATTTGTTGTTGTCTTCCTGGGTGTCTGAGCTACGCTTCAGCCCAACAGGAGTTATCAGGATCAACAAAGAGATACCTATGTGTAATGTAATGGTCTGTTGTTTACAGGAGGTCTGACTGAATGCTCTTATGGTCCTCCCTAGTCTTAAACTCCGATTCATACAGAAAGAGGCTGACAGAGGTCACGAAAAGAACACAGTGCTACCGTGAGCCCCTTCTTGCACTTACACTGCAGATCCATGAGCCATCTAACTCTGAATAAAAAAGAGTGCATTACAGAACACAAATTCAGCACCAGAGACTCACTGCAAAGGTTTGGTGACTGGATGTTGAAGACCTAAAGCAAAAATGACACAACTTACTGAAACGACTGAAGACTTGCCTTGAAGGCAGCCCATTGAAGGGTTTTTATTTAGTTAAGAAAATGAATAAACATCACTCTGAAGCTTCTCTCCATGTATAGAGGACATCACTAGAAACTTACAGAGAGCAGGTATTTGTCAAAAGTACATCAGTGCCACAGAAAACCAGACCAGTGAATGTTTAGGAACTGTTCTTATTTCTCCACCATCATATCATCTTTTTTCTTTCTCCACAATTTATGGGAAAGATAACAGCATTTTTCTTCACAAATTATATACATTTAGCCTGGTTTTGTGGCAATCAACCACAGCTCAAACAAATCTGATCTTGCCCCCTAGAAGAATTTTACATAGTTTCTAATAACACAGAGCATGTTATACAATACCAATGAAACTCATTTATGCAGACAGACATGGAATACATGTCCTTTGAGAAAGAACTAATTCACACTTAAGACAGAAACCACGTTCTACAGCTCAAGCCAGTCTCCTATTTCCAGCATCTTTCAAAGACTTTTACCTGTTTTCAGCATTAAAGCTCTAGACTTTTCCCATAAAGTATTATAAAAGAATAACTACCCATGCTACAAAGACAACATGAGGTTCTCAGGACATTTAGACTCAACAAATATTACAGTGGCATGTTGTGAGCTATGTATAGCTAGAAAAATCAAATTTCATCTGCCACTCTGTCAGGCTGCATTCCAAAGTCAGTTTATCACTGCAGAGAATACCAAGATATTTATCTTCCCTGGCTAGGTTAATCTTGTGTTCCATAATTACCATGACTGCCATAAACACATTCAGTTCTGTTCCTGCATTTGTGAATGTTGCCAATTTGGGAAGAAACTGAATTTAAAGAGAGTCACTTTTGTTTACTTTCAACTTGAAGGCAACAGAAAGAATTAACAAGTCTATTGCATTGGAGTTAGCATTTATTACTAGACTTGTGATGATAGCTTTCCAGTTAATTTTTTGGCCTCGAACTAAATTAAAATCATTACAAGGTCACCAAGTTTAAAGTGTTCCAGGCAGGAAATGGATAGAGAGTATCATGACTACAATATCTGTAGATATCTGTCTGTCTGTGAATGTATGTGTACATGTACACTTACACATATTCACACACACGTTTTGATGAATTTTCCACAGCACTTTCTTGGGATTTTTTTTTCCTCCCTCGTTTCCTTTGATCATCAGACAAATCCTTAGGATGCAGCACCTTTCAAGAGGCTTCAGGCCTGGAAACATCATCATTCCCTTGTGCAATACAGCTAAACAGTTTCCAGTTCCAGATTTGGCTTATTTGGAGCTGGCCTGGCTCTCTTCGCTGCACGCTGTAGTTGTGCCCTAAAGCAGTCAAAAACATGGTGAGCCCGGGATCTTTCCTGCTGGATACTCTGTCATTTCTACTACAGATTATTAGCACCATTCCTACTAGCATCTGCTCTCCTGCTGCTTTGAGTAGGAGAAGACAAATAACACCTTTGTCCCCACTTTCAATGACAAACAACCATGCAAAATCCCAGGCTTAGAAATATGCAAACCAGGAATCCTTTCCTTGGAGTACCAGCAAATCTCAGCCTTTTCCTTTCCTAATTTCTCTGAAATGGACTGACAGGTAAACTGAAGAGAGACAGGGAAGGAAGATTAATATGCCTGGGGACACTGCAGGCTTCTGTGTACTTGTTGAAGGCTGATCAAGATTAAAACCTTGAATTGTTCCTCATCAAAAGCCAGAGTATGATGCGTGGAGCTCTAATAAAATCTGAAAGTTTTTGTTTAGAGAGTTGAGCATATTCTCAAGTTCAGAGGATGCAAAAGCTGGAACAAAAGGCAGACCCCAATAACCCTAGGTTTTGATTGGCGTTAGCTTGCAGGAACACGGCATCTCCCTTTGCATTACTTTAGAAGAATTAAGGTAAAGAGAACAGGCTTCAGCCAAACTTTGCAAAGATGAGCTACATTTTATGATATTAATGAAACTCAAGCACAGGCAAAAGCTGAACAAATTAGTAAGGTTCTAGCTAGTTTGCATTCACAGGATCAGCAAAGGAATATGAAGTAGGCACAAAAAGAAGCAGAGTTTCCAAATCTTATTCCTCTCTCTTCAGCAGAGTATTCTAGAAGGAAACAAGATACAAAATCAGACAGAAATTCTGTTCGTCTGACTGAGATGGATTTCTTCTACAACCACTGGCTCTCTAAATCTCCCTGTGCTATTTCCATATTTGGAACAGTGATAATAATATACCTTTCCATCTGCGTATTGCTATGCACAAAATCTACCAATGTTTGCAAACCACCTAGATGCCTTCCAAGATGAGACTCTAGCATAATGTGAAATGCAATTACCTCATTACAAGAGGGAATACATGTGCACATGCATACATTTGTTCATATCAATGTTTCCTTATTCGTTTCTCCGAACTTCCAAAATCTCCATATAAAAAAGAAATTTCCTCTCTTCTATCAAGTTTAGACAAGCTTTCTAGAACTTCACAAGACAGTGAGAAGAATAAATGTGACATTGTAAATCCACGCTCCTACGAGGAGACAGAGACAGACATAACTGTCTGACTTGCAGAATTCTGGGGCTATGTCACTGCAAGAGTAAAATGTGCCTCAAGAACATCTCAGATGAAGTGGATAAAGTCACCTTTGGCCTCTGCTGCAGAAGTGGCCACATGCCAAAGTGAATCACAAACCCAGAGCCACAAGCTTCATTAACCTAAGTAACAGCAGATTAAGCTGAGAGAATATGCCACCACAGGCTCCCCAGCCATACTAAGAATACTTACATAGAAAGTAGACAAGGTATCCTCTGAAAAAAAACCCCACAAAATCTTCGGGAATATAAATCCAAAGAAACCTTTTTTCCCTTTTTACCTACTACCTCTATGTGTGAAAACATACATGAAGGCTCAAAATAGAGCTACATATTTCTGAAGGACAAATAATATGTTCAGGTAGAGTTGTCTTTTTGCTGGAGAGTCCTCCTGCAGGGGTAATTGCAGCCAGGATGTTGGCAATTGTCAGGGCTGAGGAGGAGGAGGTGGTTCAGTGTATAACGGAAAAGACACAAATCTGAAATAAGTCCAAGAGCTAAGAAATTACTCATTTTCAGCAATTATGTTAATAACAGAGTGGCTAGGATGTGGAGACTGGTCAGTGCTACAAAACAGCAAAAGCTACCACAGCTATAGAGTATGGCTGGGAGGTGATTGAGATCACACCCACTGGGTTTTTTTCCAGTTTAAGCATATGTGACAGAAGACTCAATGTGATACACAAAGGTCAAAGTGGCAGCAACATACCTGTCCTGTCTCTTTGTTTTGCATGGCTTGAATCTAATCTTGCGTAGCTTCAGGCAGGATGACAGTGGCATGCAAAACAGGTTGATGTGATGCATGAAATAGGTATGTCACTTTAGCTTTTATCTGGGAGCTTCAACAGCCAAACAATTTCTTTTGTATCTCTGGAGAATGATATGCGTTAAGTTTAACATAAGTATTAACTACTGGCACCTTCAATCTTGAATACTACCTAAAGGCATCATAAGATACGGTGCTGAAAGCAAATAAAAAAAGAGTCAAAGTGCAAGGAAGATGTAGCAAATATTAAAAAGTAAGAAGAGAGTTGAAAAGAAAATAATATGAAAGAACAAAGAAATACATCTTCCTGTTAAAAAAGTTAAGCATGGATTAATAAAATGAAATAATAAAATAATTATACAAAAATAAGTAAAACTGATTTCCTTTAGATATTTTAGAAAGGCTATGGGATCCTTAAACAACTCTGTTATACAAGCCCTAAAAATAAAATGCTCCTGATTTGCAGATTGTTCACTGATTTCAACGCATTAGCTGTTGTAAGACTGACCACAGAGGATAGAAGTCAACTATCCAGATGATGGCAAAGGGATGAAAAAAAGTCAAATAATTGCTGAATGAACTGATTTTGTCAGTTAAACATCAACTTTGGATCTAAATGCACTTTCTGGAACTTTGCAGTTGTGACTCCTTTTTTACTTCACACCTAATGAGTTACAAAGACAAAACAGACACTGTAAGAATGGTTCTCCTTTCTCAAAGAATTGTTTTTCAATTTCCCTGGGTACATTCTTGTTCTTGCATTTTAGAAGAACTGATAAAAGACAGAAACATACTTGCTCTAGCATTCTCACTAAAACATCAGTTCCAGGGAAAATATCTAGGTATTCCACCACTGATTTCTATAAATCTTAAGAGACTGAAGATGTAGAAAGTGAACTTATGATTTCTACCACTTGAGAGGTTACAAAGGGTGATGAAACTTGGGATGGGCTCAGGGGTGCTTCCTCTGTAAACCCCAGTCACTTTTATGCTCCCAAAAAGACCTGAGCAGAGCACACTGGTTTCAAATGATGTACCTCATGACATTCAGACACTAAGCATGAGATGCAAGGCTCCTTCATACAGTTAACTGTAACATTTTCAGCAATCATACGCATGTGTTTCAGCATGGCACAGAGTCTCCCTCTCTCGGAATGGTTTCCTGTCAATACCCTTTTGCAGTTAACCTCCCCACATGTATGCATAAAGCGTTTTCCAACAGTATAAAATCTGAATTCTGAGGACCATTCCCCTGGAGGACATGTAATTCTCAGTGTTCAAAAACACAGCTAAAAGGAAACAATTAATTCTCTCAGTTATTTTATTCAAGGTTTTTCTCTCTTTTCCTATCCACTGTCCTGAGGGGAAAAAGCTCAATCACTCTCATGCTGTTTACTTTCCAGGGTTAACAACATTTCCTTTAATATTAAACTTCAGACTTGATCTTAAATGGCTGTAAATAGGATTACAAGGGAGAAAATCTGTGAGGGCTTGAATTGTCTTTTTTTGTTTGCTCAGAGCTGAATGCATGCACCATGAGAGCACCATGCCGAGAATCAACTGAAATGCATAGAGAAAAACAGCTGTTTTCTAAATAGACACAAAAATTGACCCCTTTGATGTGTTCTTTAGACCTAAGTAACTTTTCCATATGTAACTTTTTTCTCCCTCTGTACTCTTAAGGGACTCAGTGTTCTTCAATTAGTGATTACAAAATTACTGAATGTTGAATTTTAGGTGTGTCTTACCCCACCCTTACTTCTCTTGCCAGGAAAATAAGTATCTCAGTGTTTCAGACCGGCTCTGGCTTAAATTAGGTTCTTAAAGCCCTACTCTATGCTTGAAAGAGTAGTAGTACTACTGACTAGGCAAGTCAACATTTAGGTTACCACACTAATGGAAGAATGTGATTAATGAAATTAATTCTGCTTCATGTATAGATGGGCTTTCCCTTACTGAATTTTCAAGTTTTGTAATAACTCACTGCATATCTCTTATGCTGTTCTTGAGCAATGGAGCTCATTACTTACTACAAGGAATTGGACTATTCCAGTCTACTTGTAGTCATAATTAGCAAGACAAATGACTTACAGGTGCTAAGCATCATGCCAAAGTGTACAAAGAAACATCCCAGTTCTTATCTAAAAATGCATCTGCAGTGAAGATTAACATTTTATTCCGGTAATGGGTTGGGATAATTTAATTTCTTTGGTTATAAGGAGAGAAAGTACTGCCAGTCTTCCATAAATACTCTTTGACTGACCTCTACAAGCAACAGATGAAAACATGAACCTGGTCCTTTCCGACCAGTTTGCTGCCTCTGCCCCAGATTCATTTCACTGAAAGTAGGAGAGATACCAAAGAAAAGACAGATTTTCATGGGTGTGTTCACTGAACACTGACATTCACCTGGATGTTTAACCCTGTTCTCTAACTTCTACATAAAGAAGCCAGAATAACATCCCCCTCACAAATTTGAGAAGTGGGCCAAAACCACTACTGACTTGCTGTACAATCCAAAGTCCAATAAATAAAAATAAGTAACACAACCTGTCTCGCCTCCGAGAAAGAAACTGTGGCTCTTCACATTTCCAAAGCCGTTTAGATCTCCATCATGCTGAATTACACTTCCTTCTTAAGGCTTCCAACCTCAATGATTAAAACAAGGCTTTTCCCATTTTCCAGTGGGAAGAGGAACTCCAGCAGCTTTCTAGGCAGGAAGGAGTCTGGTGGTATTGTCCGACTGTGAACATCTGAAGCTCAGAGAGCTGACGGTGGTAAACAAAGCTTTTTAATTCCAAATCAGTTGAATTCTAAATCAGGGTTTAAATCAGTCATAAATAAGATAAAAGATTCCCAAGGTAATGCACAAAATATCTTCTGATCCTTATTCAGAATCCTCCCAGAATAAATATTTTTTAAAAGTTTAAACAGGTTTGTCTTGAAATGTCATTCACGCAAGACTCCAGCTGGGTGCTCCAAAGTGGCTCCTAAACATAACAAACCTCTGAACAGCCCCCATCCCACCTCCATTCACTCTTCATGTCTACAACCTTCCTTTTACAGAAAATACTTTTACTGAATAACTGGATTGTTTCAAACGTGGATAATGTTAGCAATGTGGAAAGGAACACAACCTCCAGCATATAACCTGTTCTGGTAGACAGCTTTCAACATCCTGCAAATGGCAGCTAGCTCTTCCCCTATCTGCTAGCAGCCCACTAAGACATTTCTTAAAATCTTCTCAATCTGAAGACACAATATATTTTCTCTTTACTGATTATCTCAGAATGATGAAATGACCCAAATACTGTAAAATAGCTTTTCTTTTTTTTTTTTTCCAAACTCCACTAGAAACAACAGATGACATCTGTACAACCAGTGTGTTGTGAAATGCCACAAACACCCATTGAGTAGTGGGTTTGTGGTTTTGGTTTGTTTTTTGTGTGTGTTTGGTTTTTTTGTTTGTTTTGTTCTTTTGGGGGTTTTGGTGTTTGTTTTTTTTTTTTTTTCTTTTAAGGAAAGAAACCACATTTTCTGTTATTGTCTTTATTGCATATCTTTTCAATAAAGTTTTTTCTCTCTTCTTTTTACCCTTTTAAATGGATAGCCTGTCACAGCCACAGGCTGTAGCCATTTTTATCACCAAATCTCCTCCATTTTTAAGTAGTTAAAAGCACAAAAACATCCTTGAAATTGGTTAAAACTCAAGTTTTGTCGTATGAGTACAGTTTATGAAAAATTTCATGCAATACACGCAATCTCTCCCTGGTACACAAAAATATTAGCAAAGCCAAGGCATTCTTGTAGTTGCTCAGATATAATTCTTCATGCTCCTGATCTTAGTTCAGGTGCACACAATCTACACTGCCTTTAAACTTGCAATAATGCTCTGGAGTGACTTGCTGCTTTAAACAGAGAGGGGTTTCATTTTACAACCTTTCTTTTTTTTTACCAAGTATCATATGTGGTCCACACCCACCCATTCTAATATCAGTTATCCCTAAAAATGACTGACCTTGAGTCAGTACCTCGTGACAATTTGGAAAGCTGCCTTGGAATAATCCTGTCTAACCTCACTGTGGTGGGTCCACCTTGGCCACATCCACCCAAGCTGCTCCCTCGCTCCCTCCTCTCCTCAACAGGAAGGGGGAGAAAATAGGATTAAAAAGCTATTAAGCAAACATAAACACAGAGAAATCGCTTACCAGTTACTGTCGTGGGCAAAAGAGACTTAACTTGGGGAAAAATAATGTAATCTACTGACAATTAAAGTGGGACTGGATGGTGAGAAAGTCAAAAAGATTGAAATAACACCTGACCCCATGACACTTTTTTGCCCAGGCTCCAGTTCATCCCTTCACTCCCAAATCCTGCCCCATCACCCCCACACCTAGAGACAGGGAATAGGTGCATCGTAACAGCTCCTCTCTAATGCTCCTTCGGCCTTCACACTTTCCCCCTCTCCTCACACAGGCTGCCAGTCCCTTCAGGAGCTTTCTGCTCCTGTGTGGGCTCTCCATGGGCTGCGGCTTCCTTTAGGGCACATCCATCTGCTCTGGCACATGGTCTTCCACAGGTTTCCATGTAGATATCTGTTCCAGCATAGTCTTCTTCAAGGGCTGTAGAGGAATCTCTGCTCCACCACCTCCTCCTTTCCTTGGTCTTCCTCCTGCCATTTCACACTTTCTTCCCCCTCAGTCACTGTAGGGCAGTGCTTTTCCCTTTCTTAAACAGGCTTTCCCTGAGGCACCACCACCGTGGCTGAGGGGCTCAGCTGTGCCCTGCACTCCATCGGAGGTTGCTGGAACCAGCTGTGTCCCACAAGGGGCAGCCTCTGGCTTTTTCTCATGGAGGCCACCCCGCAGCCCCTTCCTCTAAAGTCCGCTGACCTTGCCACCTGCACCCAATACAGTCACTCTGGAAACAGGCATCACCACCCCCAAAACCTCTCTCAATTGTTCTTTCTGCCTTGCCAGTGAGTGCTGACAGGGGTGAGACCAATGCTTCCAGTCCTGTATCTCTGCCAGGGGTACACAATTTCTTTTCCAGTCTTGTCAATGCAGATCTATCCAGCAGTACCAATATTAGTTTCTTTTTCCTTTAAACTCACTTGAGAGAGCTGGGGCCAAATAAAATCTCAGCGAACAAAATAAAACTGACAATTTCAGCACTGATACACCTTTCCTCAATAGTTTTATTGTGCTTTCTTGTATTTCTACAAATCCTAGGGCAAGGTGTTAAACCAGAAAACTATGCTGCAACAAAAATCAGATAGCTGGGGTTTTCTCTCCTGAATTACAATAACACATACAACTGTCCTGAGATGGTTGTTCACTCAGGTAAAAAATATTATGTCCTGACCTGGCAGATACCAACAAGTTGCTTCATGCAACTTCATTGTAAGTTGGTTGTCTAAATTGACACCTGTACCTTTCCCACATCTAAGGACTAGTTAATATTTTCTCTTTTTCAATGCAGATGGTTTTTCTCCCCCTCTTTCAGTTTCAGTGTTTCTATTGATGCACAAGTCATGAAGGATTCCCGATGACATATCTATTCTGGCTCACACAGATACTGCAAAACTAATACCTCCGTGTTTCCATGGCATCTCAGAGTCATCAATGGGTGGTTTAGCTCGGTGCGATACAATTATCATTCAGTGTAAAATTCTCAAGTTGTGTGTCAGTGTCAGGGTCACAGAATTCAATCCCATTTCTGCTTAGGGTATATTACAGCTTCACAGCTGGCCAAGGTTAGCAGCCATCATTCTGTGTCTGGTTTTGAGGATATGAAGCAGACCCTTCACATTAATTATATATCATTCACTATAGCAAAGAAGTAACTTTTTGCTACGCTTTGTCATTACATAAGCTTTGCCACATACTATATTGTCACGCAATAAATAATAAAATATTTGCATTAAATAGTAATAAATTATTAAGTGTTCTGCTCCGTAGGCTTAGACACATCTAAGGAACTATGTGATACATGTAGCCTGACGGAACTGCTTGGGCTGCTGTTTATTTAATGGGTCAGCCAGGTAAAACAGAATCCCACACTAAATACCAGTTTCACAAAGGACTCCTGTAACATTAATTTGCTTGTTTCCAGTGCAATAAACCTAACCAACACTCTTCAGCAACATACCAGTTCTTTACAGTTACAGGACCTTTATTATCTGCTTTAATGCTCTGGCTAATGTTGATGATTAGAAGTCACATTTAGGCCTATAAAGTTTAAAAAACAGTGCCTACAAGAAAACTGTGGGATTAGGTATTATGACAGACGATGAGGTATTGCTGCTTAAAACATTTTTAACTTGCTAAAAGTACTTAAAGCATAGCTTCTCTGATGGAAGCAACCGCATCTGAACTTTTACATTCTTAGTGCAGATGACGGTGCTGGTTTTGGTTTGCATATGGTGCCGAGGTACATTAAGCATTTCGAATTTCTGCCTCCTAGATACATCCTTAATTTAGTAGCCTGAGATCCTCCTCATAACCCTGACTGTCTTAGGATTTGTTTGATCTTGGTTCAGGTTGCATCACTACTAATTGTTTACCTAATCCTTATTATTTCTGAAGTCGTGAAAAACAACAGAACGCAGGAATAAATATAATTAGCTCCTGGGATTTACCAACATCTGTGACATGCTTTTTGTTCTTGGTTTCTGAAGAAATATTTGAAGAGACACACGCATACAAAGATCTAATCACAAGATCAACTGGGCTGGCAATTAATTCCACTGTTTTTGAAATGTTTTGCTAAGAACCAAATTAATTCATAAGATAAACATCCCTTGTGCTTTTCAGTAGTCTAAAACAAGGCCACTAAGAAATAAGAAGTCAGTAATTTTACTACTTGTCTGAGAGTCATCACAGACATTAATACACATCTTAAAATTCTTAATAACCTTAACTTCAATCACCGAATATTTCAATGGTACCACAGCTATTTCACCAAAGCATTCATTTTAAAAAATTCCATCCATTATGGCTTGGCAAAATAAAGCTATGACATTTTCCATGTATGTGCAGTTATTTAATACTTTAATTTTCTGCCTTGCTATCAAATTTGATTCAGTCACAATTCAGGGCCTGCACTCACTCTGAACACAACAGGTTGCATTTTCCAGCATTTACAATCCTTATCTCATACTGGACCAACAGTGAATGAAAAGCAGCCTGGGACTGCAAAAGTGAAAAGCTTGGTCTTTGACAAAACCCTTCATTTAAACAAGTATGTGAATATTCCAGTGTGCCCTTTGAAAAAGTGGTATTTGTACCTAGGGGATAATTATTAAATATCATTGGGGACCATTCGTATAAAATTACAGAGGAGTTCCCATTATAAATGTTATTTTGTAATAAGAGGAAATAAAGATGTGTTAAGTATAACCATACTGTGGGAATATGTAAATGGTTAAAAAAAACCAAAACAACAAACATGAACTTTGTCAGAAAATCTTTGCATTAATTGTTGCAAAAACATATGATCCACTTAATAGGCATATAAAAATAACAGGCTGTTCATAAAAAGAAGGCCTAGAGAAAACAGCATGTGGTGGTTTTATTTAGTGTGTCTTAAGTTTCAGTGAAACAGATCAATGTAAGTGGTCAGGATCAAATGCTGAAAGAAGCTGACCTTATAAAAGAAATTCCGCATGCTTGTTATTCCTAAGCATCAAAAGGACACAGAAAGAGGTGAAGGTGAAATTAGATGCAGATTAAGAAAACACGAGTTTCAAGTAGCTTAGTTTTTGTTCAAATTTTGCTTTAACTTTTTCTGATCTTCCTTTTTCCCCACTTGTGATGAGATACAGACAGGAGGGAGTGAGGAAGGGAGGGAAGTGAGCGGAGGGAAAAAAAAAACAACAAAGAAAAAGAAAGAGTCTTTGTCAGCATTGGTCAAAACCAAAAATATCTTTGACCATTTTAGCATCTTGAGTTTCTGTATCATCAAGCAAGTCAGGGTACTGGTTGCTCTATGTGCAGTATTTTTAGTGATATGGAAATAAAAGAAATGCCTTGTTAAGAACAGTGTTTTAATGTAAAACTCTAAGTTGGGTAACTCGAAGATACTAATGCAAAACACTGTGTGCCTAAACTTACTTTACTCTTCTGATTTTCCTTTTTTAAGACTGAGATCTACTCTAAAGATACAAAAACTAAAGAAACCGCAGTGCAGATGAAGGTTCCTGATTTTCATGCACAAGTGCACCTTGCACCCTTATTCTAATATACAGATGGTCAGATAGAAAGTTAAAAAAAAAAATTAACAAAGATGCAAGCAAAACTATTATTACTTGATGTTTCTCCCATTTCTGATAGACCCCAATTTCACTTTCACCTCTCCATTTCAGCTCTCCCTTCTTCGTGACTGCATCACTAGGTATCTCACATCCAGGACATTTCTGCTAGAACTTCACAACTGCATTCATAACCTCATTTCTGCAAAGAATCACTTGGACATTTTTGGACCTCCTGGCACAGAGTAGAGGAAGATGCAAGACAGCATGCTAGTACCTTGTAGTTTAAGAAGTAGATAGGCTATATCCACCCACTATGACATGCAGTGAAGCAGCAAGCTGAAGGCTTTCTTACTTCCAACTCAAATACAGAGATCTTCTGGTCTGATTTCACCAGAATGAGAAGAGGAAGCAATAAAATATCAGCCTTCATAAAATATCAGCCTTTTCTCTGCATGTCTTTACTGACCGAAGTCCAGCAACTGTACAGATAGCTGGATTTTTCCCCTGCCCTTCACTCCTTCCAGCATCATGCAGAAAGTTAACATGGTGCTTAGCAACAACTAGCAGCTTCTGGAAATCTCAGCATTTCTGATGGAAATTAGAACCATATGATTTCAAGGATAGATGGTTTAATCCTCTGGAGAAAAAATAACCCTAATCTGGGGTGGGGAGAAAGGATACCCTTTAGCATTTATTATCAAATACACACACACTCACATACACCCTTACCAATTTTAATTCTGTCACACAGTAAAAATAAATAAATAAAACCACAGAGTTTGGGGGAAAAAAAATCCTTCTTTGATAATAGACTTAATTTATTAATACATTTCAATTAAATGTAATATTTCTTTGTGGCAAGCTTTTTGGCAGCAGATAACCAGATGTTCAGTAATATCCCTTGGACAAGTTTGACTCCCACATGTGCTTTTCCTCATGTTTTTTGCAAGGTGATTATAAAATCATAGAATCACAGAATGATCAGGGTTGGAAAGGACCTTAAGATTATCTAGTCCCAACCCCCCTGCCATAAGCAGGGACATCTCACACCAGACTGTCCATTCATCAAATGACTGTCTCATGGAACACCTGAAGCCCCTCCATTCCTCACCTTAACTGCCATTTTTCCTCCTCCTGCCCTCCTCCTCATTCCAGTGGATTTTAAAATGGACAGATCTTAGTTATAGAAAGGAGGAAGAGTACATTTCCTTCTTCCCCTGGCTCAGCCTCTCATGACTCTTGACCGAGATCGTCAAACACTTCCTCACACCATGGGTATTTCTAAACTAGGATTTGTTCAGCAGGAACCACAAGCTGAGTCAAGCAGCAGCTGACCAGCATCAGAAAGCCAAGACCTGCTGCACTACACACATCATCTTGTTGTCAGAGGGAACGTTCAGGACACATCAGGATGAGCTCATTCAAAGCAAAGAGGTCCTGGGGTGCCAGCAGTCAAACCTGTATGAGAAGCAGATGTGGAAGTAATGACATCCTAACACATTTCAAAGGCCTTGTTTCTGGTTAAGACTATCCATTAAAATAATAATATAAAAAAAAAAATAAAAAATCATGGCCTAGCCTTAATAAAATACTGAATAATCTAGAAAACTAATGAACTTTGTCTCCACTATCTCCTTACGTGCTTGTGGTGTTTGAGCACCAACCACGCAGCTCGTAACCAAAAGGTCTCTGCAGCACTGGATGATGCAGCACTGCTTTCTTGCAAGACTCCCCTAACAAGCAGTAGGTCCAAGCTAATCTTTTTGTCTAGCAGCTTTTCAAGACTGTTCTAACTCACGTAGCCAGCTCAGAACTAAAATCTCAAGTTCCTATGGACAATGTTCAAAAAGGTTAATCTCTAGTCTTTAAAACTTTGCTTACTTCCAGAATATCAGGCAGCTGTCATTTCTCTCCTAGACAAGTTCTCCTCACTGATTTGAGCATCTCCCTACCCCAATTCCCTTTCACTGCAGTAAGAACAAGACATTGACTGAACCTGCAAGTGCTTCACTCAACAGATGTTGATGGGAATTATCATCACTCTGCCAGACTGCTCCAGCTCATACCCTTAATCTCTATTTTTGCCTGTCCCTTTCCCTGTACTCATCTCACATTTCTTATTTATTTCCTGTTCTTTCTTCTTCAGATCATGTACTTAAGTATCAAAATATATCCTGATTTCTCTCTCTTCTTTGTCAAATTAATCTATGTAATATATCTGTGGTACATAGCTGTAAATCTGTGTGGAAATGAATGTATTTTTCTTGTGTTATCACACTGTCTAGGACTACAGATTTCTTATCCCTGACAGGGATTAATAACCAGAATCATGTGAAGAAGCACATACAAACAGCTTCTACCTCCCTCAATAAATAACCCCTTATATTTTTCTTAATTATGGTCATCCAACATGTGACAACTTCCTGTGCCCTTGCACACCTCTTAGATCGCCATTCCAAGACAAGATTTGAAAACATCAGTCCAATATCTATATATAAATTGAAACATGTCAGCTCTGTAATTTAATTCACGAAGACAGAATGGGAAAAGGATTTATATGTAAGGACGAGAGAAAATTATGTGCATCAGGCTAAAGACAGGCAAATACACGCAGATATCCAATTTTGTATCTACAGTGGAAACATCTGCTGGCTCTTATAGCTGCTTCTCTTCCTCTTTTCTTCTTCTATTTCCGTTCCTTTGCTTCCTAGTCCTCTTTGTTGAATGTAGATGCTTTTCCCTTATTATTTTTTCATCTTTGATTACATGCTTGTAAATTAATAAAAGGAAAGGAAAATGGAGAAATTGTTTTTTCTAACGCCACCAGATCTAGAATTTCATGGTTGAGGTCCAACTAAATGCTTAACATTTTAAATTGTTATTTTTAACAATCATCATTATATACAGAGGCTTGCTCATTAAACAGGCCTGTATTACTGTAGCTCTATTTATGATCAACAGCTAGCTCCACCTAGTGTCTTCTTAATTTATCAGTGAAACAGAAAGCTAAAACCAGATACTATAGATAAAACAGAAGCAAACTATAAAATCACTTGTCAGCTGGATGATGGCCACAGGCAGCATGCAGTTATGCTTACCAGCATCACAAGGAAAAGACTATTTTAAGTAACTACTGTCTGATGATAGCCAGCCAACACTCTTGAGATAAGGAGCGACTACCTGCTTCTGGAGTATAAAAGTAATACATGCAATATAAAACAGTTTTATTGCTACTCTGAAAAGGTGAATGACACTTAAGCTGTTTATATGGGTTATTCTCTCTAGGGTTTCATCATCAACAACAAGGAAATATTATTTTTAAATTTAACAGAACTTCTCTGAAATAGAATAAAGATTTTTTTTTTTTATTATTGTCATCTAAACTACAGAACTATTTTTGGCTATACAAACCCTACAGTTATCCTCTCCATTAATAAGTACATCTCCCCTCCCAGCAGTTACAAAATAATTTACAATGCCTCTCAGAGATGATCAAAACAGGAAAATGCTCAAACTAGCTGTCGGTATATCAGTTTTATTGATCTTTACCTTCAAACTTTCTAAGGCTGGTTCACTGCTGTGTATCTAGAAGCATCTATCTTTCTAAAACTGTTACAGCTTCAGTCAGCAACATTTAGTGTCTAATAGCCTGTTCTCCTTTTGACAAGACAACATAGAGTTCAGCCTGCAAAGTCATTTAAAATAAAGTCAGAAAACTGAATATCCAATACGAGAAGAGATTTCTTGTTTATCACCTTGGAAAATATTATATGCTTGATAAATAAGGGAGCTTACACTGAAAGAAAGCATTTGTAAAGCAAAATAAAGCAAATAATTTAACATAATCATCTCCTGTGAGCTACTAAGCAGCGTTTGAATGGTTGTTGTAACTCCAAAGAGGAAGGAAAGAGAGATCCTGCCTTACATTTAGAAATCACCACTTTTAGTTCTCAGATTGAGGGTGACCCACTCCAATAGAGCTGATGTCTGTTTTAAACCTGTTCAAATCACCTGTCCGGAGCTGCTTAGTGTTTTCATCCTAGCGGTGATAAAATATATTTCAATATGTACAGTATACACTTAATGACCACTTACCGTGACAGAGAGGGAGTATACACG
>NW_009942771.1:0-6824 GCF_000696875.1 Nestor notabilis | reverse complement strand
GGAGAGGGGCAGGGGGGTGGAGAGAGAGACGGAAGGAGGGAGGGAGGAGGTGGACAGGAGGAAGTAACATATATTAAGATGATACATACACCAAAGAAAGCACCTGTAAATTTTCCCAAACTTTCTCAAAATAGTCAGTGGAAAGTTATGCCTGTGACTCATCACAGTTTAAAGTATTCACAGCTAAATTCAGTGATTAAATGAAAACCTCGCTGCAATACAGAATCTGAATTTAATAAAATGCATACAAAAATGCTCTCTGATGTTTCAAAAATAAGAGAATACTCCAGTTCTCAATAATTTAGCAGTTACTGTCGTTTCTCATTAACAGCTTTCAAGATCCTGTCTGAAACAAGCTGATACAGAGAAATTAAGAGCAGTAATCAAGCGAGAAATGACAGACCAGCTGGGTAGGCATCAAGTTGGCAAAACGTGAATACAGTTCAATAGCTGAAACAGATGTCGGAGTTGTTGAGAAACCCTGTAGGAGATATTGATATATTTTCTTTATATAACACCTAACAACTGAATAAATGTCAAGAGCTAACAACTGATGGAGAATAAAACCTGTCGGAAAAAACTATCTATAAAGCAGAGACCTGCAATAATATCTTTTCCTTATACCAAAGCATTCAGTACATGCATCTTCATTTCCTCAGGATTTCTGAATATGCCAATACATCAATCAGAGCCTGCTAGTGAATCAAAGGGAGCCTTTCCCAGTCCTGTTTCGCATTTGTTTGCATCTATCTACCTGAGGCTTCACAGACTTAGAAAATACTTTATTCTTCAGCCTCATCCTAACCCAACATTCTTTCTAGCAAGCGATTCCCCGAGCTTGGAGGCAAGCAGGGAAGAAAGAGCAACACAAACATAAATGAAACTGCAAAATCCATTTTGCACAAGGAATGTTGTTTTCAGAGTTTCAAGACCTCAGCAACAAATCCTCTGCCAGCGGAGGCAGCTCATTCTAGCATATGCTTTGTCATGGTCAGTTTCTAATTACATTCATAATGATGCAATAGGTTTGATAATCCTACCTTCCATGCCAGCTGCTTTTCTTGTCACTCCATCATGCCAATAAGTTGGCTGCCGTAACAAATCAAGATAGTGCAAAACAGCATCTTTCCCCTGCATCTGTCATCTTCCTGAAAGCATTCTATTACTGCCGACTGCTGGGAACCAGAAAGTCTATTTGAATTCCAGCAGCTCCCCTTTCGCATGATTCAAGTTAGGTTAGGTGGGCATGCCTAACATGATTCTCTCCATCATTTATTATGCAGCTGCTACACCGTCGGTGTGGTAACCACTCTGACTTTATCCGATACGTCAGTCTTGCAAACCTCTACCTCCGTGCGAACACACGAGCCACAGAAGCATCTTGCATTTAATAAGCATTCTCCCTGCCTAAAGAGAGTGCATCTGCAAATCTGTTTCAAATCCTGCTGCTCGCATTGTCCTCTAAGGCTGGTGCAAATGTTTGAAGATTTTTTTTATTCTCATGTTTTGTCTCTTCAGAAAGCACAGCTCTTCATGCACGCTTGAATTATTCACACTCCAGCTAAACATTTGCTGATTTGTTTCCAACCGAACAGCACCTTCCCATTGAAACTCTCTGCTCGAAAGCTACTTCCGAATAACGGAGCTGAGTGTTCAGGCTCTCAACTCTGTTTCATTTTAAACATGGCTTTTATAGCTACACCTTCAACAAATATATTTAGTTCTTTTCATGCAATGAATGGCTGTATAATGAGGGAATGGTACATTTTTAAGCAATTTATCTAGGTCTACCTGTAGGTGACTTTTGCTTTTTTGTGCTTTATACATTTTAGTTCTGAGTGGATAGCTCTGTTAGAGCATCTTGTTATTCTTAAAGTGGTAAGAACACCACCATAAGCTGTTTTTTGCCAGCCTATGGAGGACACTCTTTAACAACAGAGTTTGCTTAACTGCCTCTGAGTACTGTGAATTAAAAGGATAGGATTGTTTTGTTGTCTTTCTATTTATATTTTCTGTTGGGGTCGGGGAAAAACACACTTGCGTCACTGATTTAAAAAGAATATTAATAGAAATTGACATATACACATCAATCAACCTCCAAGTTAAATTAGCTGTGTCTCCTCCCACCACTTCTGCCTGGAGTTCAGAGTCAAGGCATTTCATCTTTAATGCGTCCTCTTGCTCATAAGCTGAATAAAACATCCCCAACCCCACACTGGAAGTTTGAATACTTCAGAGAGAAAAAAGGAACTTAACATATGCAACTGCCTGGCTAAAACCTCTTAAGTGAAGTAGTGATGGAGAGCACAAGGATGATCACTGGAGTAATACCTCCTTCCTCAGACTTTTCACAGTGACAAAGGAGGAGGGAGGAAGAGGAAAGGGCACAGTGCCCTGGGAAGAGCTTTCCCTTGCAGCAGCAGCCAGCTCAGCATCACTCTTCAGTTCTCATATTCCTGGCTTAAGAGGCTCACAGGGTTTTACTTAAACCTCACTTTTTCACTCAGATAAGATGTGTTGAACTTCTCTGTGGCTTGCACACACAATCCCACCCTGACAGTCCCTTCCTCTCCCACAGTTTCCTATCCTCAGTTAAGTTCCCAAGTCTCTTGTCTATGAAAAAGAAGCTTGAAAGCATGAGCGTAGGGGAGCTCTAAGTCACTGAGAGTGAAGGGGAGGAGAGGAAAAAAGGGGGGGGAAAAAAAAAAAAAGAAAGAAAATGGTAAGAGAAACTCCTATTTTGAAAAAAATAAAAATAAAAACAAAAATTACAAATGGGGGTGGGGGGGAGGAGATAGAAACAGAAAAATACCAGTACATCTGACAGCTTCCTCTAGACCTCCCACAGGAGAGTTATCAGTTGGTGGGACTGCAGGGTAGGTCCCTCCTCACCCCCCAGAGAGCCCCAGCACAGGGGTTAGAGGCAGGGTTTGGGGTCCCCAGCCCCTAGGCAGAGAGAAAGGCACTCTCCTGCAGCAAAAACCTGCTGACAGGCCACAGTGGGAGCAGGCTGGCACCAGGGTGCAGAGTGTGGGAGAGCTCCCAGCTCTGCTGGGAGGGATCCGACTCCCTGCTCTCGCCCACATCTAAATGGCACAGCTGACACCTGAATGAGCTAACATAGCATGGCGCGGGTTATATTTGATACTGTATTTATTCCTAGCATGCTACCAGAAAATGCCTTTTTAGAGATTTCATGTAAATAAAGTAGAATTACTACATCTGTTCCTCTGTCTGTAGCAGCACGTATCAACAAGCTAATTTTGCATTCAAGGCAACAGAGACAGTCCTATCGTATAGTTGCAAAGTGCACAACTATAAAGTGCCTATCTCAAAACACTGTCAGCTTCTTTTTGTTCACAGTTCAAGTCATTTCTGAAGTGAAACAAACCAGACAATAAAAGAGGACTGACTTTGAAGTCACCATAAATTCAAAGTACCTAAAAGGATATGCTTAATATTTCACACTTCTAGCTGCATTACGATTTTAAAACCATAGACACAGTAAAAGGGAATTTACATGGCATTTCACAACAGAGGAGTTTGAGTTCATAGCTCATATACCTTGAAGTTGCAGGGACAACCTAAAGTACCTAAAAACTCACCAAAGGCTTGATTTCTAGTTTAGTGAATTTTGAGCTATGCAAGATTACAGACAGAAATTTCCAGAAAAACATTTAATATGTTAATGAACCAAATAATACTGGTAAGAGAATGGGGGCATCTAGTATGGCATACATACACTTCAGCAGAATCCTAACCTACCCAGATACCTCAGAAGGAAGTACAAAAAGGGGGAAACAGCCACAAGGGAGGGGGAAAAAAAGAGACAATTGCAGGAAATATTTCCAGAAAGGTAAGTATGGCATTACAAGAAGGATCCATGAGGGTTTATCATTCAGTACTACCCTGCAGCGCATACAGTGGACACAATATAGTTTAGTCACACAGACCATTCATTCCTGTTCAGATAAGGCCTATGGGAAGTAGCCATTTTTGGAATGAGAAGGAAACTGTAATGTACCAGGTTTTGCATCTTCTGTGTACACTAGCTGTACAGAAAACCAGCCCAGAAAGGAATGGAGAATCTGGGAGGAGAAACCAGTATCAGTTATTCTGTCCACGTATTAATAGGGCAGATTAATAGCTGGATTTGGTCTCCAGCTTCTCTGCATTTTTCTGAGAAAACAACAGCCTTGGTTTCTGCTTATTGTAACTGGAATCAGCATCTGCATAGACATAATTATAGTAACCCACCCATATGGAATGAATTGCTTTAGAGAGAAAGCTCCACGGGTAGCGCTCCCAGACTCTACAATAACACAAATACTTAATTTTTTGTCTTATACAGAATTGTCCCCAGTCTGGAAAAAGGAAAAATAAACGAGAAGTGGAAAAACAGTCATCAAGTGGTATTCTGCTTTTTACAGTCTTGAACTTGATAGGCAAAGAAAATCCAGTCTATTTGGGTGACGACGGCATGAGAAATGAAGGAAGCCCATCTCTCTATTCCACCTACAGCTTATGGCAATGACATGTCCATTCGTTTTAATTGCTTCACTGCTACTGGAGCGACTAATTGGCATATTCAGTGTGCTTGAGTTTGATTATGGTGGTGTGTGCACATTACAATGATAGCTAAGATACCATGAATCTCTTCCTGCTGCCATTTTTTTGTTTTCCTCTCTGGAACTACTAGTGACTCCATCTACATGAGAGTATATAATAGATCACTGAGAAAAAAAAAGAAGCAAGCAGATTGGCCTTGACCTTCAGTCCTGCATGACGCTCTACATAATGCACTGTCTCTAGCATGCAAAAATGAATGCTGATTTTACCGAGCAAAAATTGTTCATTTGTTTTGCTAATATGTCTCCTGAAGAAAGTCAATTTCTCTTCCCTTTTTCTCTGCCTCCCATTATACTTAGGTACTTCATCCCTCCCCCTGTAAACAACTAATTCAGTCAATCAATCATGCAAGAAAATACGTTAATGATATACTGTGCATGTTTTGATTAATAAACATCTCCAATGGAAGCAGTGGAAAGTTTTTTGGACCATATAGACAGGAATTATTAAATTATTTTGTACTGTTAATCATTCTATATTAAATATTTCTCAATTACTGGATTTCTGACATATGATTATAAAAGTAAGCTGTCCATAAAGAATCACTTTCTCATAGAGTTAGAGCCAGCAGTACTTTAATTTTAATGACAATATCTCAACAGTTTAGAGAGGATGACTTCTGACAATTATGGCACTGTAGCTTTGACCGCTTAAGATTTTAAAAAAATTGCTACAGAAGTGTATAAAAATCTGAAAATTAATAATGCATACAAAGTCATGCCTCTAGAAAGTAAAAGCCCAGTGCAACCATCATCTCCACATATATTCTTACAAGTCCTGGGACTCCAATGGAATGGTTCAAAGGCCCAGTCATCCAGACAAGACTGCTGGGTTGGCCAGAAAGAACATTCAGATGTGGATGTCTGAAATCATCCAGCCAACACCTGACAGTAATCCCAGGAGCTGGAACTTTAAGGTGTTTAAAACATTTCTCTCATCTGCACCATGATTTATTCAATTATTTTTGTGCAGCAATCTTATTTTTAATTGATTCTCAAGTGTACAAAATTCACCTAAGTTCAATAATTTGTTATAAACCAAAAGCTCAGAAGACACTTATCTGAAGACAGGCTAGGAGGACTCACGACTAATCTTTCAAAGTGAGATTGATCCCATTTATGGTAAGAAACTTTCACAGAGTTTTATTACAGATGTACTATGACAATAATAAGCAGTGATTTCCTCAGCAACCCAAAGATTTCACATTACAGGACTTGGAAAAAAAATATTCATAAAAGATGTTACAGAAAATGTTATCTGAGGGCATCACTAATGGCAGAGCACAGCATGCTAAAAACTGGATACTCTACATCATTTTTGAATATTACTGTGTGATATGCTCATCTGAACGCTGCTACAGACATGGATAATATGATCTCTCAAACACAGCAAATGTAGAGAATTTTTAATGTCAACCTCTGCTTATGTCTACAGATAAGCCAACAGTCTACATTTTCTTCTCACATAGCATATGTATTTCAGTGACAGTGAATTTCAAATACCAGGTTCTAGCAAGAAAGAAAAAAAGAAAAAGAAAAAGAAAAAGAAAAAAAAATCCCAAACCAACTCATTCTCCAAATATTTAACACACATCAGAAAGCAAAAACAGAGAGTTTCACTATCAAATACTCAGAGAACTTGTGACCTTGAAGCCTTCAGGAAACACTGTTAATCTTCCTCCTTAAGCATGTCTTGTATGTGCTGTTACACAGAACTAAACAATGACATGAAGTTTTAAGATGCTAATTATATATAACATGTATTTAGTTCTCTCACAACTCATTTTAAATTAGACTGACTTGAGCTACACAGCTTTAACCTTCTTCTATTTGTACCTTTACTTCTCTGGGAAAAGACACTGTTCAACAATACTAGGCTTGAAATAATTACCAACATAAGCATCTTAATTTGTTCATGCTTTCTACAGCTGCAGTCCGTGTACAAGATAACACATAACAGATGTACCAAGAAAAAACAAACCAAAACCAAAACCCGAAACACTAAAAATGAAAACCCAGACCTAACAACCTAACACACATGTCAGCCTGCCCTTCTCTGCAGCCACTGTGTGTCAGTACTCCACTCGGTGTGGTTTTGAGCTCATCAGCACTCTCACCTAGTATAGCCCTCCAGCAAAATATTCAACATCTCTCTTCATTTTCACCAAATCATAGAATCACAGAATAGTTAGGGTT
>NW_009942770.1:0-296 GCF_000696875.1 Nestor notabilis | reverse complement strand
GCTCTTTGGCTGTGGGAGCAGGGGCCGGATGCTCGTGCTCAAGGCGACGTGCTCTGTCCAGCCTGGGGCTAGCATGGTCGAAGAAGCATACAATTGGACTTTTATGTGGGAAAGCAAGGAGCGAGCCCAATGCAAGTGGCACCGTTGCGGAGCTCTCCATGTGCTAACGAGGCCCAGGTGCATTTTTTCCTCCTGGCTCATCGGCTGTGAAATCTGGAGCTGGAGGTTCGTGCTCAAAAAGAGGGGATCCGACCAGACTCGAGCTGGAATGCTTGAAGAAGCATACAATTGGACTT
>NW_009942769.1:26737-26940 GCF_000696875.1 Nestor notabilis | reverse complement strand
TATATAAATATATACCTATGAGCACACAACCCTGGAAGGAGCAAAGGGAAGTCAAGAACACAAAGCCTACTGAGCAAATGCTGGCTGATAAAACATTTATTTGATAGCTTCCTATCTGCTCTCCTCCTGTCTTATTCCCCTCTTGTTCATTTTGGGGAAAGAAGACTTGCTTTTCAAACACTAGCAAGACAGCACAGCATCAT
>NW_009942769.1:18362-26713 GCF_000696875.1 Nestor notabilis | reverse complement strand
ACCTCTTCCATCTTTCATTTTGAGAAAACAGTGATTGTCATTAGGGATCCTGGATGTGGTCTAGGATAGCAGAAACACATCTCTTAATCTAATGTCTAAATCATTTGATGCCAGTCAAAAATGTATTAGCTACCTAACAGGTAGGAGGGAGAAAAGCACTTCTAGGAAAGCCTGCATGTATTGCATACAAAGTCCAAAACTAGGCCTTTAAGAAGACAGACCTGCACTTGTGGAAGCAACCTGAAGGGGTAGCCAAAGAAGGTAGTAAAACCCACAGAATTTTAGAAGAAACAAGAGCAGGAAATGAAGCAAATGTCCCCAAGACAGAGGCAGCGACATGTTAAAAAAGGGTCTCAAACGCATTAAAAAAAAAATTCACCCAAGATCAAAATCCTTTTGTAACTGTCTTTTTATACCTGATGACCATCAGCTTGGCTCTTCAACAGGGAAAAGAGAAATGATTAAATATTTTAGTATCCACACTCCTATGACATAAATCACCCAAGAGTCACGCCTTTAGAAAGAAAAAAAACCTTAGAGAAATCAAATACCAGGAGAGACTTTTCATGTTGAATGCTCAAGCCATCACACCAAAGTTCAGGAGAAATGTTTCAGTTTGACAACTTGAATTGAATATTAAGCCGCATATTCCTTTCTTTTCTACACATATAAATACAAAATAGAGTGAAAGCGCAATTGTGCAAAACAAGGACAAGCTATTCTAAGCATACAGAAAGTGTCAGGATGATAAACCACATAAGCACAGAATTAAATCAAAGTTAATGGCTACTAGCTGGTATTTAACTTCCTTTCATTTCTCTTTTCTTTCCATTTTTCCACCCAGCCTGTTCGGCTAATAAAATTGCCATTGTAAGTGAGAAGCAAAGGCACCATTCAATGCTACATCAATTATTATGACTTTATTGTGACATACTGGTATTCAGCTGATCCCAGAAGGCTATACTGATGCTTTGGATGCAATTAATTTTTGATTGATCTAACTCACTCCAGTACTGCACGTAAAATGTTCATAGACATTTGAATAATTCTGTTTTATGTAGGGAGATTACTGCACAGAGATTATTTGAAATTAATTGCCAAGTTATTTCAGTAAATGTAATACACCATTCCAGTCCTATTGTGGTAACAGTTATGTAATTGCTGTACAAAGTAAACTAATGAAGTAAATGAACTCTGACTAATACATGGCATAACAGGGCTGAAAAAGTGAAATCACACTGCAGATTTCTCATCTACCTCTACAGGGTTGGGGTTGGTGAGTTAACTTTACTGGCGCAGAACTGAATATAAGACAGTCCTCATAAAAAGGATTTTTTCACCTGCTGCAGGTGACCTTATAGGGTGAGAAGGATGACTTCTTTAGAAAGAATTGATAGAAGATCCCTATGCAATACCTCAAGCGTTTGCAAAACCTGAGGATAAAGAAACCTTCATCATCACAAAAGTTTGACAGAGTTTTGCAAGTGCTGAATTTTTCTCAGGGTTAAGTATCATTTTGTACTATCTGCTACGCACAGAAAGTGAATTTTACCTTCTGAGCTGATGGCTATTGCCCAGTTAAATACCAGGACACATTCAGTTTATGGGACAGCTTTGACATTAACAGTTGAGACTTGCAAGTGAACCAGCTAAAGGAAAGATTGATAAATTGGACTACAGCAAGAATGGGAAGAGTCTGAAGCTCTGCAAGTCAGGACCTGGGGAAAGCAACTGCAAAGTTAAAGCAAACCAGGCACAAGAAGGGCTTTTCCTAGCACAGGGGAAAGGTGCTCATTTCTGGAGGCTGACTGCAACTGCAGTCTGACTCTCCCCTGGGAGCACTGCATCCGTATTTCAAATCATTACTCCAGAGTATAGAAACATGATAGTTTGATGCTTTCAGAAGGGTCAGTAGCCCAGAGAGCCACGGGTGTCAATACAGTCACTGTGAAACATTCCTCTTAACTCTGAACCTTGCCTCCGAAGATGTCAGAACACTTCCCGCCCTCAGCAAATGTTCCCTAAAAAGTACAATTTAAAATTGTTCTTAAAAATATGGAAAACAACATCCTGAATAAATAAGAAATACTTACTATTTATGTATCTTACATTTTTAATTATAGAGAATTTCTTCTTACAAAGTTCCCTGATAACGATCTTACAATTTAATATCAAATTCTTTATCAGTGATAAGAGGGACTGGATCTGCTGAAGCCCCACATGATTTATACTCACACACATCAAGAACAACAATAAAAACAGCCTCTACAAAATGCCGACCTCTGCTCCTATCCTTACCAAAGAACAGACAGGTACAGGAAACTGTTTTAGCAACCGCTCTAAGACCTGACAACTTACACCAGCGTTGGATTGCTTAGGGAATTTATTTCAGCTACTTTTTGAGTCACAAGCTCCCAGCTATACTACAGGAGGATGTATTTTGGCAAGCATAACTAGCCTTCTATTAAACAAAGCAGGAAGAAAAGAAGGAATAAGAGAAGAAGCATTCTAAAGGAGGGAAAGGGACAAATGACTGAGCAATGAAAGGGAAACTAGTCTCACTTCTGATTGTTTTAGCAAAAAATTAAGAGTATCATTTGGATTCTTTCACCAGGTAGAGCTAACACCTCTGACAGCAGCATCACTGTGAATCCCAGCAGACACAGGTAGGCACAAACAAATGAATAGCCTGTTCCCCATCAACTCCTCTGTTTGCAGGACTAGAACTTATTTATTTTGCTGCATCATGTTCAGATTTTTAAAAGGAAGGTATTCTTCACGATTCTTCTCAAAAACATTTTTAATGTGGATTGATTTGGGGGAGGCAGCCTGAAGATTTTAAGCACAATCCAGACCATGCAATCCACAGGGAACCTCAACTCCTGCATACTGTCAGCAGCTGTTGGTAGTGCTTAAAGCTGATTAACCAGCTTCTGACATTCCATGTGTGACTTACTAGTATTTATAGGAGTTTTAAATAATTTAAAAAAAAAAAAACAAACCAGCAGCAAACTATCCACATGAACGCACCCTTAATACCTTTCCACAAGTCCTCTAAGGTACCAGGGCTACAGGTAAGTATCTTTTTTCTTAAAAATGTGAGTTACTAGTCATATTAAGAAGTGAATTTCACTCTGACCCTGCAGCAGGCATGAGAGCCTCCAAATTCCAGTGGGTGGCAAAAGAACTTCTGCCCTGTTTACCCAAAAAATTCATTGCTCCAAAGAAGCCAGAATAAAAAGGAGAATGCACATTGCAGGCTTCTTCAGGGAGTCTGGATTACCTGGAAATGACACTGGAGACCAGGACGGGCAGAGAATCATTGTCACTCCAGGAAAAATATTTGTTCAATTGTTGTACTGTTACTGGGGCACCAGCTTTACCATTTTTGTTAGAAAGCCTTAGCAAGTGATAGCATTTTGAGTAGCTGGCATAGCTACAAAAGCAGTATCATTGGGAAGAATGGAAGAACAATCAGCTGTCTGGATACCCATGCTGGCCTGTCAGTGATCTGATCTACCAGGCAGCCCAGGGGAGTTTCTATTTTTCTGGCCACATTTATTCCTATATAAAATGGGCCACGCAGAGGCATCAGTGCAGGCAGAATTCCCCATGCTGTCATTGCAGCACAGTTCAGAGAGAATCATAGAATATCTCAAGTTGGAAGGAACCCATATGGATCAGAGCCAAGCGCGTTGCTCCTCAAATTCTACCTAAACCATATGACTAAGAACATCATCCAGACATTCTCTGAACTCTGACAGGCATATTGAGATGAACAGAAATAGGAAAAGCCCTGGCAGCTCCAAGTAGTCACTAGCACTTCTTGTTTTGCAGGATCACAAGCGTTATTTGAGGCCAGAATTATCTTTGTCTGGCTTTATAAGAAGATATGGAAAGTTGGTCAGGATCCAAACAGTAAAGCATGTGACCAATGGTGTCAGTGCTTTAAACATAGAAGTTATATACAAGCTTTTCCTAATTATTTGAATGATTTGCCTGTAAAAAGCTCCAGTGCAAAGGAACCAATTTATATTGTGGTACAGTCCTAAAAAATGAAAACCCCCAGGGACTCCCTTGTCTCTGACAGACAAAAGCTATTACCCCAAGGAAGAGGTAAGAAGTCATCACAGTTACAACCAGCCCAAGGAAGCATGTACAGGAATCAAAGTCAGTTCAGATTAGCAGTAGGGTGAGGGGGATTAACCAAAGCTCAACACAGGGTGAGATACCTCATATGGATTCTATTAACTGAAAATGAAATCTAAGAGCAAATGTAAATCATTACAGAAGTTTAAGAAGCCTTAGTCACATGCTTCCAGAATACTGCCTGTAAAATCACTGGCAACACTGAAAACATGGTAAGGAAAAAAAGAGAGATGTGAAGATCATGAGGTGGAAATTCTATCATAAAGAAACAGCTCCACCTTATGTTTGAGTAGCATGAGTATTTGTTCAAACTTACCTCCCAAATACACATCTAGGGGAAATCCAGCTACCACAATCCATAGAACAATGGTCAAAAAAGCATCTCTGCTCTGGAGTTATTTTTTCCACTCCAGTGTTTGCAGTATTACTCATGGTAATAACTATGCTCTCCACAAAACAGATGTTGTGTCATGACCTCTTTACTTTTCCAGGCTGAATTCAATGCCAGCAGTGAATTTTCTAGTGACAAAACAATGTTATGTTCAGCTGCAGTACTTTTCCACCTAATTCACAGCTGCAGAGAAAAAAAATATCCAAACAACCAGTCAGAACCCTTCATAAATTGTTCAGAGTTACCAGGGAACTAGCTTTACATAGTATATTTCAATTCAGGTGACAGAATCCATTTTTTATTGGAAAAATGTATTTGCTTAGCACCTCCTGGCTTTGATCCTTTCTTTCTCAGACTTGACTTCAGCACCAGATGATTTGTGCAACTTATGAACTTAAATGCATGCCCAAGGTATTTTTAAAATAGTTAGTGTTTTCTTTTTCTTTGCTGTGACCACATGAACACCTTCTCACCTTGAACACAAACTTTTAAGTCCAGAATTAGGTAGTGAAGAGCAATTGATGGAGTCTAAACCTTGTTCTGAATTACCATATGTGGACTTTGCTCAAGTAATACCCCGCTCAATGCAACGATAAGCTGGCACGTGCATGTAAATGTTTCACAGCACAGAGCACAGAAAAGACCTCCTTGGGGTTCCACAGCCCATACAGAAACAGGACTTGAAGGAAAACACATATGGCATCAAAAGAGCACAAAGAGTGACAACAATTAGACATAATACACAGGGATGGCAATTGTTTTACTGCTTTTGCCAAGATGATGCTGTTGGCAATGGTAGGCAGTCAGTGCACCAGAAACCAGTGTGCACCACTCTGGACACAGTTGGGGGGGTGGTGGGAGGAGAAACAAGGGATATGAAATGAATCACCTCACTTGTACAGAAATTAAGAAACCTGAATGAAGTATTCTTTAAAAAAATCAGCCTTGATTTGCCAAAAACAACACTGTTCTGCAAAAGCACTCTATATACAGCCTTACACAATTTCTGAAGTGATCTGCTAAAAAGAAGTAAGAAAAAAGTTAAGTTACTCCATGCATGTATCAACAGCACATTTTTACATACAACCAGTGTGCTAAGGCCCATCAGGAGCAGCAGAGCATTACTCCTTTGGCCAAGGTTACCTTAGTCCCTTTGTCTCATCTTGATTTTGTAACACACTGTCACAAAGATCCTGTGCACCCTGCCACAGAGAAGAAACAAGGAGGAAACAAAAAATAGACCATACAGGTTTACAAATTATTTCAGAGGTAAATCTGCAAACTACCCCTGGCCTTCCTTGAGAAATGGACTCCAGAAGGTATGTGGCAGAACTGCTACTTTAATAAATATTTCTGAATACATCAGTGCAAACTGGGTTTCAGTGATGTTTAATGCTTGCTATGTAGTAAACACTTTTTTTGGTCTGTGATGTTCTAATACACAGACATATTTGTTTGACATAGATGCTCACATTCATCTGGGTGACATTCTTTTGGCAGTCACTACATGTTGATGTCATAACCTATATAAACATCAGTAATTTGTGATGGCAACAAGCGGCACAGAAATCAATCAAGGTTCCAAGACGCAGAAACAATTATTATTAGTGGCCAGGTGATTTATTAATAACTGAGATATGGCATCAAAACATTTGTTAATTGCAGTGCCAAAGATTACAGATCATTGCATGTAATGACTTGCTCCAGTTTTGCATGAACAGCTACAACTTACATTTGTGTTTGGGTTTTTTAGGACTGTAAAGCTCATTTAAATTCTTTTCCTTTGTAAAGCATGTTTGTAGCCAAGGGATGTCTTCAGCTAATATCCATAGCAGGAATATTCTTTAACTGTAAGCTCATATGTCATTCCTGTTGCTTGTCATTTCTAATGACAGAGAAACAGTATGTTATCACTGAAGAAAAATTAGAGTATTACTATTGGTTTTGGTTTTTAATTTGATGAAGTTAGCCATTGAGCAAGCCTCCCACCTTTGTAAGGCATGAATTGTATCCAGACACCAAGCTTCTTACTTTTTTTTTGCTAATAGTCTAGCCAGTAAACTCAAATAACATTGTGATCACCTTATGTCTGTTCTCCATTTGCTTGCTACCCACTGCTTCCACTTTTCCCCTGCCAGCAAGCAGATAAGATTTGTATTTAGCACAAATACTTATTACAGCAGTATTCTAGTGTAGCAGGCAAAGGACAGCAAGTACCAAGAATCATCATGTTTTCTTGGCAGTCTCAGTGCAGAAGTCTTCACTCTGAATTCTTATAACCTGCACAGAAAGATTTTCTTTCATGGTTAAGATGTCTAATATTGTTAGTAGACTACAGGTATCTCTACCATTCTTAACCTTCATTCTAAGAAGACATTAGTTTTACAGTCAGTTTTATCAATAGCAGTCAAGCTTATCAATGGAAATTGCAGTTAACACTGAAAATGTTACACAGATACACTGACAAGGGCAGGGAGAGAGCAAGCTTTGCTTACCAGACACACACAAGTCTCCTCTGGTACTTACCTGTACAATCTTCTTCCAGCGTTACCTACATCCCAGCTTGATAGAGCTATTTCATCAGTAATTTTTCTTTCATATATATGTTAAATCCCACAATTCTCTGAACTCCTTATTGAAAGTACTGTCAGTATTTAGTGTTCCTCAGTTTCAAATCTTTTCCCTGCTGTTTTATACACCCCTCCTGGAGTCTCTACAGTTACACACTTGTTTGGACATTAATGAAGTCAACATCATCATCACTACGCTGTGCTACTTCTCTTCAAGCCAATAATGCTGGTAGCATCCTCCTGCAAAATAAACAGTAAGAACTTAAAATGGATATTAAGTTACTATGGTTTTGATTTACTTCAAAGCTTTAGCTGAAATTGAAATAACTTCTTCCAAGATTGGTCTTTGTATTTTGGCCTATTCTTTGTTCCATTATTTCTTCCTAATACACCACTCAACCAGCTTTTTCTACAATTACAGCTGGGCTGTGTCTTTTCACACACATTTAGTCCTGTATAATCCTTGGGGACTGAGCCCATACCCCCAAAGGGTGTTCGTGTTTTACCATACCCTAGGCACGTGCCTTTCCTTCCCCACATCGGTCACCACTTAACAACAGCTTGTCAAGCCAATTCCTAATCTGGAAAGTGATTTCTCTGAATCTTCAACTACTTTTTTAACGGCTGAACTTTCACCTCCTCAAGCAGAAGGGACACTCCATTTCTGTTCCTTCATTTACCCAAATTGCCGTAAATCATACACACATCCCCTTGTGCAAGATATGTAAATGGATCTGCAAGTAAACAATATTTGCCAATTGCCTTTCTTCGCTCAAGTTCATACTTAATATGTCCAATTTTCTACTACTTTAATAATAAACATTCATACTCACACACTTCTATTTGCAATCCATATGTTACTGGTGCAAAACCCTTGTATTTTTCTAATTCTGTTCCCCAGGTCATTAAATCTAGAATCCACTGCGCTAACTGTGGGCCTGCTGTATGTCTACTCTGAGTTCCTTCAGGTAGTGTGTACCTTGTTGGGGAAAGCATGGTCTGCACCAAAACTTGGCCCTTTGTTGCCACATACTCACTGCATCCTATGATCCTTACTACAGATTAATGTTCTCACTGACATGCTGTGACAGCTGCTTCTGGGAGTGCCAAGAGTTTCTGATCTGTCTGCCACTGCTACTCACTCCCATTCTTTTGCATCAGGGCTGCTCATATGGGTTAGCATAAGAGAACAGTAGTAGTAGCAGAGTTAGCCTGCTTAGAAGAGAACTGGTCTAAGTCTT
>NW_009942769.1:0-18340 GCF_000696875.1 Nestor notabilis | reverse complement strand
GAATGCGTTTTCCAGGTAACTTGGTGCATCTGCAAAGCGGTCTAGATTGTACCAACCACCTCCACTTCAGTCCCAAGAGCTGAGGTTTTCTGGGCTAACTTCTTGCACTGACAAATCAATGACCTGGCTCTTCTTGCAATGCTCTCTTCAAAGGCCAAGTGACTCTTCTAGTAAGCTGAATGATCCAATACACAACATCACTTCTAACTAGCACCCTGAAGCTACTTAAACTTTTTTCAACTACCTATCTAACTGCTCAGACTGAGTTTTTTATTGTCCAGCCTTTTGTATGTCCTTCATCACATGCATCACAGATGCTGAACACAGGCTTTTTGCAGCACAGGCACACTACTCTGCATGACTTATCTTCTGTTCTTCCACTCTGATTTCATTCCTGTTCCTTCAATAATTTAACCTCCGATTCCAAATCTCCCTTTTCCTATGCTTCAGTTACTTTTCCTTTTCCTAACTGTAACGGACCAGTCAAATTGGTTGCAGCTCTCCTCAGGCCATACTGCATCAACTTTAATGTAATCTTAGAAGTAATGCTCCCCTGACAGACTGCAAATGCTTTTCCACCCTTCCTCAATGCATCTTCAGCCATGAAAGCTTCCTGTTCCCACACCAGAATATCCTTCAGATGGCCTACATCCCTGAATTTTCCTCTGGATGGTAAGAAAGTCTTATCCTCTCCTCCTCACTCTGTGAGTGGTCAGCCCCAGTGGAATGCTAACTACCTGCCTTGAACACCCAGATACCAAACCTATCCTGTATATATGTTCTCAGATTCTGCTATTCTGGTTTTCTGCTCTCACTCTCTGGCTTCACTCAGAAAGACCTAATTCACCTGCACTCTCCATGAATTTGCAATCCTCCCTCTGAGCCATTTAATTCAGGCAACTTTTGCAAATTGCAGATAGACTCCACAAGCAGTATAGATGCAACTTTAAAAGGATAAATCATATATTGTCTTAAATACATGAAATCAGTGGGATGTAACAAGCTACCAAGCACAGTACGTTCATAGCATCAATTCAGAGCATCTCTAATAGCAAACCATCCAGCAGAGAATTTCTGCAGCTCCCTGAAATGGACCTTCAGGGCTCTTAAGTGGCCACCTTCCAATTTTGTATTTCCATTCAGGAATGTATACCTGCAGGAGTTTTGCCTCCAGAATCCTTGAGCTGTTGCCCCAAGAAAGCAGTTCTAGCTTTCTTATCCTGCATGGCTTTACTGCAGACTGTTTTCACAGCTTTCACACTTTTCCTCAGAAACCTGAGTCAAGGTACTCACAGCTATACAGGAGAGACCCAGGCGATTAGTCATGACACCCAGCCCCTGTTTAGCAGGGGAGGTTCCACCCAGCCCTCATCCAACCTTTCCATGCTGAGCAGGACTTGAAAGAAGCCCTAGCACTTTCATGATCCAGCACAGCTCCAAGATGAACATGTGTAAAGCTATTGTGTAACAAGTCATCTGAGGAAGAAGGAAAAAAAAAAAGACACCAAAAACGATCAGTACAGTTCTGAAGGAACCACAGAAAAACCCAGTTTCCACAAGACAACATACAGTCAATCTCAAATGGGGGGACTGTTGCAGAGGAAAAGAATATTGTAACACACTATTGCCTGTATTTTCAAAGTGTAAATAAAGCCTACTTGACCAGTAGAGCAGAATGGCAAGCAGTGTAGCAAAGGGGCACACTCTGCTTCTTCCAAGCCTGTTCTGCAAGGTGCCTAGAGAAGCACTTGTGCAGATGCATACTCCAGAGTTTGATCTGCAGTGACAGAAATGCATTCAAA
Organism: Nestor notabilis; assembly: GCF_000696875.1. Lineage (NCBI taxonomy): Eukaryota > Metazoa > Chordata > Aves > Psittaciformes > Psittacidae > Nestor > Nestor notabilis. Next base: position 16,538 of record NW_009942769.1, on the reverse strand, counting down.
GATGGAAGTAACTCACAGACTAAAGACCTTTCCTCTGAAGAACATGTTCCTTGCGCATGCACCATACTCTGCCACACTTTCTTTCCTCACACCATAACATCTCTCCCCCCTCCAAGAGACTGCTAAAAATCATTACACAAGTAGAAAAGGCACATGAGTGCACTTCATGGTACTCGTCTTACAAAATTATTCCCTAAAAAAACTTCCATTAGGAAAACATTAGTACTGCCAAGTCAAGCATACAGAACTGAAAAGAAGCCACAATTAAACTTTTCTGTGCAACCTTAATTTGCTCCTTCCTCACTCCTTGCTGTCAGCACTTAGCAGCAGATCCCAATAGGTCAGCAACCTTCAGGTGCTGACCAACATATTCTTCATTCCACCCCAGTGCAGGACTCCGGTGACCTACCACAGTTTTACACTGAGACAGGCCAGGTTAATTTTTTTCAGCAAACAAAGGAGATCCTACACACAGGAGCTGGTTATGAACGGTTTACCAGCACAGGAATGAAACTGTGTCAGGGATAAAAAAACTCCACACACACCACACCACCACCCCCAAACAAACAAACACCAAAACCAGGAAGGAAATTGGAGATATTCACAAGTGACCACAAGGCTCTTTCTCACAGGTACTTCACAGTTGATCGTCCTTGGTTGATCTCCAAGACACAAGCAAGTATTTTTGGGACAGCATCAGGGCACTGTTTCACACTCCTCCCTCTCCCAGGGAAGAGCCACAAGGGAAGCAAGATTCTGAAATATTCCTGCCTTCAAGAAAGTTACAGGCAAAACTCTGCATTCTTCTTCCAAGCTCTGCTATGTTCTTCCCTTTCTGAAGCTGTCTCACTGAAGTATGGTATAAAAAACAAAACACGATTCTTGTTTACTGGCTGATTAGAACTACTCATAAATCTTATCTGTGTTTCAGGACTGCTCTTAATTTTTTCTTCTTCTTGACACAGGTTTAATTATTTCAGTCTTCTGAAACGGGTCACATACATCTGTCCTCTTGGTTATGTTCCTTTCCATTTTCTCAGTTCAATGAAATGGCATAAAACTTTGGAAATAAGTCACACTGAACACAGACCTATCTGTGAATCACAAAACCTACCTAGCAAATCAAAACTATTAGATGCTCGCTTCCCACAGCCAAACAGGAAGTCTGACAAAACAAAACAGAAAACCAGTCTGGTTTTACTTTGACCCACAACTGGAGCAGGAAAAGCAACCACCCTAGTCCAGCTGCACAAAACACTCACTACAGCAGCATGTGGTTACTGACATCCCAACTGAACCAGGTGTGTTCCTCCTCCCAGACCACAGCAAGGTAACACATGAATCACAGTTCAGATCCATTAACTGAAGAGAACAACCATCTTTTTGTGGAGGTAATCCAAAATGCAACAGAGATAAGCAGTTCCTATCACTGATTTGTTTAGATCCCCCAGCTGGTAACGCTTTTGAGCATGCTGTACACTTAGCTTCCATGGCCCAGCTGTACCTCAGATGTGGAGGGCCTCAAACTTCATTTTAAGCTTACAATGAAAATGAGCTACATTTCCATAGCACTATCAGAATGCAAATGAGTTATGTATTTTGTGCCGAACAAAATCATTGCATCTCAGCAGATCTATTGATGGACTGATATGGTTCATAAAGACTCTGGTCCTCTCTCATCCATATTAAAATAAGGATAATTAAGCCACAAAAAAGTATGATGTTCAAACAGCAAGAAATACAACATCTGCAAAAAGAATTTCAAAGTTTAGATCTAAGCACTCTCCAGAAGCCAGCAAATCAGGACTAGCTGAGCTCAAGGGACTCGCACTCAGGACATCCTCCATCCAAACTAACCAGTCAACACCTCTTATGGATGCTTAACTGCGGTCAACATTCAAGCTTACATCTATTACATTACATGCCTATGAAAGCAGATGAACCATTAAGGTAAAGCTTTAACTCCCAATTTCCTCTCCTTAAAAACAGGCACATGGTCCCCCCTGCCCTAATTTTTTTTACAAATGAAATATTTACAACACTATAATAGAATAGTAAGCAACTGGTTCCTTGGTACCCAGCATTAGCACAACCAGTTGCAGCGTAGTTCAGTTAAACTTCGTTAAATATCAGGCTTACTCCTAGCCACTTAAACAGCTTTTATCACAACAAGGCATTGTTTAAAAGCAAACTAACGAACTTGGTCATCCCAATTCATACAAACATATATTTTCACAAGAACAGAGAGAAAAAAGTGACTATAATGATGCCACTTCTCACCAAAATACATATCTATATGTGTGTTAGGAAATGGTGCTTAAGTTTCTAGGTTGACAAATGAATTTATACATAAACGATCCTAGAAAATGCAACCAAATTTAAGCATCGACTGTACCAAAGATACAAGTAACACTGTAACAAGCCTCAACTGGAAGACAAAAACAAAATGTAAGGGAAGTAAATTTTATTTGGTGTTATCCTATTATATAACCAGCTTACATGAATGTCATTCATACAACCATTACAAAAACCATACCACTATGTACAAAATAATAACTTTCTCTCTAAAAATCCAACACTTTAATTCTCTTTTGGTTTGAAATAAGGATTTCAGAACACTGCAAAACAGCTTCATGAAATATATAGACAAGCATCCCAATCGTGCCTTTGATAGCACACCTGACACAACTGTAATCAAAAGAGAAATTTGGTCAAGCTCAATCTCAGCTTTGTCCCTGAGTTTGGCAGAGTTTGCTGCTTTAGAAATAAAGCAATTAACAGCTTTCACATTAAGGATCACACAGATGAACAAGAAACCAGGAGACAGCTTCATAGATCTATACTTCCTGTCCCTCCTTGCAGTTTCCTGCCTCATAAAATATATCAAAACCAAATAAAACCACATAAAACCCAGCCAACCACCACTGAACTGCTTACAGATGAAGTTTAAGAGGAATGTATCCTTAATTTGCAAATACACAGTAATTAAGCCGCCTTAGTCTTCCTGATTCATATGAAATTCCACTCACGTGTTCAGATGCAAGAGAGCCTTACTCATAAGCCTTTCCAATATGAAATAAAATGAATTAGTTTAAAAATGTAACTTCTCTTTAAATGCATACAAAGCATTTATATTACGAAAGATTTATAAGACTAGAGAGCTCGCTATTTGAACAGTGAGATCTCACATCACCCTACTTATGATAACACTAGCAGAAGTAATACCACTGCACAGCTGGGATCCTAACACTAGACAAGGCAGCAGGATTTCAAGCTCATTTTATACAAGTTCTTCAATCTCCAAAGCACTTGAAGTGAGGGCTACACAAAATCTCTCACTCCACGTAATTATTAAAATGCATTGTACAGATTGAGATATTCCCAAAGTCAAGTCCCCAAGTCATGCAGAAAAAGACAGATCCTAAAAGGAGTTCAGAAGTTCAACTGTCTTGGGTTTTTTTCTATGGAATTGTAAACAAGTCAATAAAGGAAATAAACTGTATTCATCAACAATTTACGATACAGAAGTTTCAACCCTCTGCAATGGAGGGTTGTACTCCATAACAAACTACATACCTGACAAATGCAAGACAACTCAGAATATAAAAATTTAAAAAGGCAAAGAACTACCAAATTCATTTCATTGGACAGAATAAGACAAGAGTTTGTTTTGTTCTGACAGATTTCATAACAACTTCAGAATAATCAGCAAGTCTCTATCTAGTACCTTCCAGGTGTACAATGGAGACATCACCATTAGCTGAGGAAGTGCACCTTTCCTTCCACTATTGCATTTGGGCTTCTCTGTGGTAATTTGGCAAATCACCAAATCATATAAAGTATCTCTGGTGATATTCTCCAAGTAGAAATGATTTTAGAGTTTAGGAAATCAGAACGAAGACACCAATACCAGAAAGCAGATCACACTGGGAACTATTGGACCACAATGCTATTACTGTAAAGTGGCTTTTTAAGAGGTCTGAGCATCTGCAGAGTTGCTACAGAATTAAACTAAAAGCTTTCAACTGTACCTGTCCGAGCATACATTTTTTCATAGCTTGACAGTTTTTGGTCCATCCAAACACTGCAAAGGGAATGCTGATCATACCTGCCACTTGTACAGTCTGAAACTGGTAAATTCAGATTTTAGACCCACAATAAGATACACCAGTAGTAAATCTAACCCAGCAGCTTAACATCTGATTTTGCAACTTCAGAATGTCCAGATTTTCAACAATTAAAAAAAAAAATCAATACAAAGCTTAAGTTTGAACAAGGAACAAGACATGGGGAAAACTGGTTGTAACAAAAAGAAGATTTTTCTATCCAATAACGGAAGTTTCAATATGCAAAAATCTTTGAAATAAATTATTAAATATATTTATCATCCAATTCCACAGACAAGACAAAATTTTTATTGAGACAAATCTGTGCTGGCATTTCAAATCTCAGACAAACCAGAAAACAATGGAATAAAAGTAAGAAGTTTTATGATCAGCCTTCTGGAACTTCAGTATATGATTATACTTAACACCTTCTGTCAAACATTGCTCAAAACTCCTTTTCTCTTTCACCTATTTTTGACAAGTTAATCAACACCCTCATAAATAAATCTGCTGAATGAACTGATTTTCCACAGCAAGCATGGACACATGCTGTGTATTCCATTCATTTAGTTGTAAACATCAGAACTTCCTGCTCACTGCTTTACACTTCAGAACACCAACAACTCAATCTCTCTGCAGAATCCAGGACACATACTGATCTTATGGAAAAAATACAGCCCTTTACTGCAAGCATGTACAAGAACTGCTCTGCACATGAGCATTTCATGTTCCTTTCTTCATATACCGGGAGAGGAACTGGCTTCTGACAAAGTGGATCAGCTTGGTCTCTGTGCAGAACATAGTAACGATGGTTGTGGCAAAGCACAGAGCACCCATGCTGATGTGCACCAGCCTTGCCATCCAACCCTTATCGCAGCAGAAGAACACCTACAACAAAGGAAACAAGCAATTGCAGGAAAAACTAGTCAGCACAAGGTAGATTTACTATCTCAATAAAAAATAAGATCCAACGCTTCTCTTAACCATGCTAACATCAATCATCAAGCTGAGCACAGTTTTGCCACACACACTGATCCTCCAATAAATCACTTTTAGCAGCAACAACATTTGCCTCCTTAAGAAATTTCTGTCAGCAAAATATGAGCATTCAGTAGCTACCCGGTAAATGTGGACATTAACTATTACCTGGCCTGCAGAAATATGTTAATTTAGATATTAGGAAAACTCCGCTGGTGCTATCACACAAGTCTGTTACTTCGCAGCAAAGCATTAGGCTATTTTCTAGCAAAACTGGAAATTTCCCATTCCCAAATACAAACCTCTCCTTTCTAAAGCAGAACGCTTTTCAACTGGTCACATTTTTTGTACGCTGCATTGCTACCATCTCCCTAATAATTAGTCTGTGCAATTACTATCTTGTAATCTGACTAAATGTGATAAATGTGCTCTTAGCAATTACTGTTTCTGTTCGTTTTGATTGTTTTTCCTCTATTGCTTCATTATTACAGAATGTTTAATAACAGTTTCTCTGTGCTACAGCAAAACTTCAATTATTAAGAACTAAGGACATGGATTTATCCACAAACAGCAGAAATGTGTTAAATTTTATTATACTTGTCAGATACACCTTCTACAGGTGGCAGAGAATTTTGTATCAAAGAAGAAATGTTTTAATATTGTATCTTGCCTTGCCTGTAACAAAATCTTCCAGTTTATCCTCATAAGCCTTCTTTGCTAATGGTATTGCTCTGCCTGGGGTCACAAAAGTAATTTGACATTAATTTTCACAGTGAAAGCAAAATTCAAGAAAGATGCTTACCTCTGAGAAACCAGTGATCACTCCACTTATGATATAAATGAGCACCAAAAATGGGGAGGGAAGTAAGCCCATCAGAGGTCTGTAAGTGCTTTCTTTGAAGTAATCATAGATATAGTGGATGCTGTGAGCTATTCGAATACCCATGTTAAAGCAGTTGGCAAGAATAAAACCCACACTGCCATGCCAGTGAGTCAAGAAATAAGAGATGCACAGAAATGTGAAAGACAAGGCCAGCATAACAAAATTGTACCTGGGAGGGGGGAAAAGAATCAGTTTATCAATGTGTACAGTTACAGTAATGATTTATGAACTTTATCTTTGAAGAAATATGACAATTTATTTTCTAAAACAAGGAACTGAAATTCTCTTCCCATTTTCTAATGGGAAAAGATAAATTTGAGAACCAAGATGTTAATTAAAAAATTCACTGAAAGAATCATAGAATGGTTTGGGTTAGAAAGGACCTTAAGATCATCTAGTTCCAACCCCCCCTTCCATGAGCAGGGATACCTCGCACTAAAAGAATGGAAAATACATCAAACACATTAAACCAAGAAATAAATTATGTGAAGGAAATTCTGGTTTACTAAATCAGCTGTGTACCCATTTCAGAAAGTCAAATTTAGTAACAATGAGTAGTCATGTAAAAACTTGTGCACTTTTGCTATTTTATTTTAGGTATGTATTGAAGAAAATTCATGCTCAACAAGATGACACTTTATTTAGTTTCTGCTCTGAACAGTGGCTCTGAAACAAGTTCACACTTCAAAGAGGTCGTGAAAGCAGCACTGCTATGTCTAAAAAGATACTACTTAGACTGTTGGAAAGCAGACCTCATTGAAAGTAATTTGAAAAGTCTTGTAAAGGACAGCTACTCTGTAAGTGAAAAAAGCTTGATGGAAGCACTGGGAAGGCCACCAGGCTCCAAAGTCAATAACCAGGATGAACAGAATAAGGAACTAATCTGGGCTTGAAGGGGTCTAATGAGATTATCTAGTTCAACCTCCTACTAAAAGCAGATAAACCACTGAATTCAGACCCTCAACTGAGATAATTCAGAAGACTACCTGATACACAGGACCTGTACACAAAAACTTTAAACAGTTGCAAAATTTTGATGAGTTTTAACTGATTGTTCGTCTTAAAAACTGTAACTTCAAGCATGTATCTATAGAAAACAAGACTTTTAAATTACTTTCCCAGTTAAGCTAATTTATGAATCTCTATTCCTTAATTTCTGACCTTTTTACCCAAGCACTTAAACATTTGCTAAAGCTTCTACATCTAAATCTATGCAGACAACTAAATAGGAGTCAGTTTTCGGTGGAGTAGGCTATTTTTATGCTGGTTTCAAATACACCAATCTCTGTGTAAATTCACTACAAATAAATTTTTAAGAAGATCAGTGTTTATCAACAAATACAAGCATGTAAAAACCTAAGAAGAGCATGTTTGGTTGCCCATCTGTTGCACCTGGCTCTGGATACAAGGAACGTGGCTTAAAGCTTAAACATAGTCACTTCTTAAAGTGACTATGGAAAGAAGTTTGCTCTTTGGAAACAAAGCACTTCCAAGCACATAACCCACCAGAACAACTGCTCTGTTTACATAGTGAACTCCAAGCAGATTTATTACAAGAACATTCTGGGGACACTATTTCCCACCTGTCCACCTCTTCTTTACACATCAAAGCAAACGTAAAACATTCCGTTACTCCATTGACAGCAAGAAATAGGACATATAACGAGTAACATCGGAGGAGGTCTGGACCTAAGAAACACATTAGAATAGTAAGCAAATATTACTTCTTTTATAAAACCACTGGTTTTACACTCATTGATACTAAGAGATAAAAGTTGTAATGTTATCACAGACAATGGAAATTTTAATTCATTTGACCAAGTTTCCTTTCTGGGTAGTTCGACAAGAATACAGAACAAAAAACCAAATAAAATAACAAACACCCAAGAACCACAGTTATTATAGTAACAGAAAAGATCCATCAAAAAAAAGGATTTTATTAAGAGGGATTTCCTAATTAAAAATTAGTATTTATCATAACTCAAATCTTGCATTGTACAGAAATTTGTGGAAATTCCTGCAATAGTCATTCTGAGCTAATAAAAGCAATACCATGTGTGGTTTGAAAATAACAGTATTAAACAGAAAAGCTGTTCAATACATTCAAAACTGTGCTAGATGGAAAAAGATCTTCATATTTTTATGGGTCAGAAATAATTTGTAAATGATTTAAAAATCATTCATTCAGACCTTCAACTTTTGCTTGTACTTTAGAAATTCTAACAACGGAAAAAAATATCCCATGCTTTTTAACAGGTTAGTGTGTATCCATGAATATTCCTTCTTGATGGCAGCAATGTAGTTCTTATTATCAAGACTCCTCCTGTTTCAGTTTTAAAGAACAGCTGCCCAAACTATGAATACTTTGGTTCCAATTTGTGGTATGGGTTTCTGCAGGAAAGTAGAGCCCCAAACCTGATCACACTTATTTAGAGCTCCTCAGTATATTTTAGTTTAAAGTGACTACATATTAAAGGTGCTGCTATGAAGGCATGAGTTCTGGACTCAGACAAGCCAACTCACTGATTTCAGTAACAGGTTTACAGAAAAAAAATCTTATTTACCCAAGAAACCATAATAGCTGCAGTTTCTCTTTCTAAAGTGCAGTGCTTTTTTGCCAGCTCTATAAATCCTTACCTGTTCCAGAACTGAGCATTGAGCCTCCATAAATATCAAGAGCCAGCTGAGAATAGGCATAGCCAAAAACCGTGATGGTAAGGCCAGTCAGAAGCACAAGTTTCAACAGCGATTCTAATACATTTGCAGCCATAGCAACATCATCCTGAAAAAAATTGTCATCCATTACATGGATCAGAATCATCAGTTACTTTCACACAGAAGATCTACTCACAGAAAAAAGAAAAAAAAAAAAAAAAACCAAACCCGAACAGTTTACACTGTATATAAAGGTGTGAAACTTACCCTTTGTTACTGAATTATCCATACATGTAGCCTTAACTGTATTTATTATTCCATTTTAGGTTTTACAGGTTACATATTCTCCACAAATATTAGCCATTAGCATGCCTGTTCAAGGAAACGTGCAAACAGCACTTGCAGATGCTTAACAGTAAATGGCAAAGAGCAGCACAGCACCTGCCCAAGGCCATGGTCTGAGTCAGCAGAGGGTCAGATTTTTATTGCCACATGAGACTACAGGATTTGCCACACCAGAACAAGTAACTTGTCAGTTCTACCACCTCATTACAAGAAGCACTCTTGTAGTTCTTGTAATATAATTTCACTACATAGAAGAAAAATTCTTAATTATTTTGCCAGTCATACATATCAGGTGCACTAGATATAAAATAAAAAATATATGTACACTTTTCTTAGCCAACCAATGCCCTATAGCATGGGATTTGTTCAGCTGCATGCTGATGTGCAACAAACAGGATTACTGCAAAGACTTGTCATAGCATCAGACAAAAGCCCAGGCCGACCTTAAAGACCGATGAAGAATTTCATACCTAAAGCATACACAAAAATTACTCTGTGGATCAAAGCTCTTGTTCATTTAACCATTGATACTCCACATAAAATTCAAAAGCTCACGACAATTGTTTTCTTCCCAAAATTGCATTCTCTGGAAGCATTACTGTTTAATACTGAACAGTTACCTATGTTTTCACATAAATATTTTCAGACAGCATTTATTTAATAGGAATAGTCTGCTTGCGTGGTTTAAATAATTGCTTAAGTATATCTGGAAATACAGGGTACAGTAGGGTTTACATCACACCCTTTGGAGCAGCTGATGTTAACATCATTGATAGTACAAGGCAGTACTATGCCATTGCATATCTTAATTTCCATTTCATTAGCTTTTTACCTATTTTCTTGGCTTTTTGGTCCAGCTTCACTTGACAGTTTTGTTCTCCACTTCAACTTTTCAATTTTAACAGCCTTTATACTCAAATTTAAACATAGTACTGTCAGTCACACTTCTGTGATGCAACTTATCTGTAACAAAAACCAAGCACTTAACATGTAATTAATCCAAAATTAAACATACCTGCTTCTGATCCTTTACATTCTTCCCTCTTTCTAACACTTTGGCAAAAAAGACATAAAAACTCTCCTCAATAGGCAAAAAGATAAACCTGGCCACCAGTGAACCGAGGTTATTCACGATATCATACACACCTTTAAAAAAAACGAATGAAAAAACAACATAGCAGCAACCTGTGATATTTTTAGACACATTTAAATTCCAATTCTTTAACGATTACATGAATTCTAATTTAACATTTCCATAGAACAAAGAGAAAACAAGTAGAATTTTGTGCAACATTAAAGCAGTGTTCCCTAAAAATTCTGTCACAGCAGCCACATCTCAAATTACAAGGCTTGCTCAGAGATGGCAAAGCTGGCACAAAGCATCAACCACAGAGATGTGAATCTAGTAACAGCACCAAGCCACATTTAAAATTCTTACTGTAGAGGAAGTTAAAAAATCCTGATGAATTTCACTGAACGAGGACACAAACATAAGGATTTACTGATACAGAAGAGAAAGATATCTAGTTTTAGGGTGAGGTTCTTCCTTCGTTTTACTTACACCGCAGTGGAAGAGCAAGCCTGCATGACATTTTAACAGCACTTCCATCCTCAGCGAAACACCACTACAAACCTGCTAAGACATCTACGTGTGCATGTGTATACACACAGACACAAGAGTACTGTCAATCTGAAGCATAAAAAGTCAGGCATACAGGTAAGTGCTTTACATATTCACAGCAAATAGGACATGGTTCTAGGTGATTTCACAGGACTTGGACCAATGCTCCTCAACGTTCTGAGAGTACAGACATTTTGTACTCATTGCTCTTTTAAAAACCCTTCAAGTAAGAGGCAGCTCAATTGTTCTGCAGGTGAGGAGGATCAGAAGCAGCCACAGTTACTGGTGGGAAGCACATCTACTCAGTATTTACGAGGAAACATACTACTGCCAGCAACTTAAAGTAATTCAAACTAGCCAAGCAACTTCTAACAGCGGGCCAGCAACTACAGCCTAATTTCCTTCTCTGAGCTGTAAAGACCTGAGCTGCCGCCAACTCAGTCATCTGAATAGCTACTGCCACACGTTACTCTGCAGCCACACTGATTTCCTGTACAGAACGTAATTCAATTTTGAGAAGCAATACTATAAACAATGACATTCTTGGTATTACAGCTAACGCAGATTCAAATGGAAGACAGAAAACAGCAGGAGAAGAGATTTACAAAAACCATAGCCAGCTATAACACATCAGATACTGATGATGCTGGGAGGGGGGTGTGTTGGTGGGTTATTTATTTTTGTCGGTGGTGTTTTTGGGGGGTTTTGAGGTTGGGTTTTTTTTTGGGGGGAGGGGGTGTTTTGGTTTGGGTTTTGGTTTGTTTTGTTGGTTTTTTTTAAGAAACAAGATAGATGATATCACACATCCAATTGGAAAGTTCTGATTAAAATACAAATAAAACTTAAATTCAGGATCTTAAATTAAATTCTTCTCTATGTCTGTATCAATCATTCTCTGACATGCATCTCAAAGTCACAAAGGCTTTGAAATCTTCCCAGATTTTTAAGTTATCTTCAAATACTTTGAGTCAATTTAAAACCACCTGAAGAGCACAAAGAAAATTGTGTCACTATCCCACAATACCATCACACTTACCCTGATCTCCAAAATTTAACACATTCAAAAATGTCATCACATAGCGTTCACCTGTAAGTTCAAAACAAAGAACTTAAGTATTGGGAAACATTTAGGAACTTGTTCTTGTTCAGGCACTTCCAGTATAAAGTATTCAAGAGACAAAGTCCAACAGGACAGCACCTAGTTCACAATACCCTCAAAAACTTCATTCAGGTTGGTAACATCTGCTGCCGAGAACTTCTGAAAGTTACATGCCCGCTCCTGCTACTCCCCACCTCCAGCTTTCTCAAGCTTTATGTCACTTTGATCAATAGTATTCACTGTCCCTTCTTCATCACTACTATAGATCAAGCCTCACCCTCTGTCAAAATCTGTTTCAAGAAGGACTGTTTGAAGAAACTCCATGTCAGCCGTGCTTCCTTCCAGTTAACAAAACTCTGCAAAAAAAGTACTGAAATGAAACATGTACTGAAACATGATTGAAACAGAAAACAGAAAGCCAGAACCACACTGTAGGCTAGCTCTATCTATACTGATGAGGAGAACCCACAGTGTCAGTTACTAACAACTCATCTAAAATATTGCTAAATTTAAGCACCAACATCACTCTGATGTGGCAAACACTTGCTGGAAATCACTGTTGTTGCAGATAAATTACCCAAACAAGCTTTCTACAGAAAATACTTACCAAAGTTAAGAGACAGGAAAAAAACCAACCCCACATGCATGCCAGTATAACTTTCACCTTCACTGTAGAGATCAATTGTTTACTGCTCTTCAAATTGTCCCTCAAGAACGACCTTTCTCTTTTCAATCTGCAAATCTTTTTCAAAATATCATCTTCCTCACTGCATCTTTTCATTCCTTTCTTTGCTTCATTTTCTTTTGAGACTTATTTGAGTATCTGTAGGATGCTGTGTAACACCGTGGGTTTTTTGTGGAAAAAATCAATGTACCAAACCCCGTGGTAAAATGATTCTGGTTTCCACCCTGCTCCTGATCCAGTGCGATACCTGGTCATTCCCCCCACACTGATTGTGTTTTATCTCCAGTTAACGGTTTGTGCAAAGCTACTAAAAGAGAAGTCAGCCACAAGCCCATAAGCACGAAGTTTTCTATCTTTTTTCTGACAAGGATTTTACTAATACAAACTATAAACAGAATTATGTATTTTTTTTTTCCTTTAATCAGTTATATCTTCAACAGTGCGAAGATATCCCCCAAATCACTCAACTCCACTATCTCCAACTAATTTTCAAAGCTTTCTCAAGACAGACTTCAAACTGTGCAACCTACCTCATCTTCCACCAAGTTAGGCAACAGAGCTTTCATTCTAGCAACTGGAAATGACTTCTTTGTTGCTTCAGGAGATCCCAAAAACATCACAAAATAAATAACATAGCACAGTACCAGCACACTGGTATATAAAAGCTGGAAAGACACAGAAGGAGAGAAGAAAGAGTAATATAAACTTAACTTACAAATGTAGAAATGCAGGCTAGAATTACACATTAAGAGTTCCAAGGTCAGCGAGAAAAAAAAATGTATTAAGCAGTCCTCATTCCTGTCAACATTAAATTACACATAGACTTGAATTTAACACCTCTCAAGAATGCTGTTGATCTTTGTTTCTTTCTCTTTTTTTTTTTTTTCAACTTATAGGTTATCATAGTCCTTTAATAACTTTCATGTTCTATTCAGCATTTTTAGAATGATTATTTAAAGTCCAATTTAAAGCATTATTCACTCAGTCAAAAATCAAGTTGACAGAATAGCTACTGTCTACATCTGTTTCTTCATACAATCATAGCATCTTTTAGGTTGGAAACGGCCTTGAAAATCGAGTGCAATCATTAACCCAACACTGAAAAACACAGGAAACTTACCTGAGCCAAGGAAAAAATGTAGAGGCCCCACTGAGGATAAAGGACTACTAAAATAACTGTCAAAATGCATTTTGACACTACTGAAAGGCTTTCAGCAATCACCTTTAAGACAGAACAGAGAGAAGGGTTATTTTCTGCTAACTTGACCACACACACAAACTTAAATTACATTAATTTCACACACAAAAATTATGTAGGAATATGTAGGAAGACTTTCAAAGTCAGCATCACTTTATCACAGTTTCTGCTGAGTCAGCCATCTGAGATTGCAATTTCTGTGCAAATTTTCTTTTCTTGCATTTCACAATTCCTCCATTGCACTTTCCCAGTCCTTTTTATGCAACACAAGGTAGAAAATTTTGCTTGAGACAATCACGTTCTCAATTTGACAATTTCCTATCAACAATCAATTGAAATGTGAAATCATGGAAGATGTGTGCCTCTCCCTCCAATTAAAACTCGTGATTAAGTATTTGATGACCACTAAGGTGATAAGTTTCTAAATAAACCAACTTCCTTGCTTTAACACATACAAATTCATACCTGTTACAACTATGTTATACAGTACTAAACAGTATGCACAGGGTTGGTTTTTTTCCATATGCTTGAATACAGAAAGATTTAGCTCAGCAACATCTTCTTTTCAACAAAGATAATTACACACACACACATATACCCCATGTACTTTACTAACCTTAAGTCTCACAAACAAATGAGCTTGTGCTAAAACCCAGAATGGTTCTCCCAGAAGTTCAATAATTGCAGAAAGACCAAATGCTACTACACCAGCCTGATAATGAGGAACCACAGAAGGATCAGGTACTTCGAGCAAGTGTAGCCAGACTAAGCCCAAGCAAACAGACCAAAAAACACCAAGAGGGACTCTAAAAAGTTAATATAAAAACAAATCAATAGAAATGTTACTTTAGAGAAAAAAATAAATAAAAATAATAAAATTAGATTAAAATGTCACATATGGCCATAATTTTTTAACAGGCCCCGAGGAATAATTTCTATTGTTACTATACCAAGAATGCCTTTTTTCTGTGTGTGTCAGGAACACCTTTAAGGCACTGTTTGCAAGACACAAAATATTTTTCTGACTTGTCTATTTTCTACTCAAGAACCTAAAGTAAGGTCACCCACCTGCATTTCTCATTCCCTAGGGCCAAACAATTCTGATCCCTTATCAGCCTGCAGAATACTGTGGTTTTGATAGTCTGTTGTTACCAGGGGTTTGGCAGACAAGCTTTTTTGGGTCTTGCTGTAACAGGTAAAGATGCCACCACTCCAACTGCCTGTCACACCCTTCCAGATATTACTGGTTCTCCAGAAAGTGACAGTAGCATGATAAGAACATGCATGCCTGCACCTCAGGTATGCCAGTCCACAACGCTCTACTGTAGCTTAGAGCCACTGTGACTACTGACTAGCTGAAAAGCCAAGCTAGGCACAGCAGTGCAGGCATGTATCACCTTCTGTAGACACTGCTTCAGGAACACAAAGCTTCTGGCAGAATGCAGGAAATTTACATCATTGAGGCAGGATCTATTTGACCCTCCCATTATCAGATCCCTGAAGTATTTGACACCAAGCTCCTAAGATGTATTTCAGAACCTTCAAGAAAGTTAATCTTCATTTTAAGTTATGCTTCTCTATGAGTTAAAAAAGAAAAAGGTGTACACAGTCATTGTTAACTCCACTATTTAATGCCCACTTGAAAGCTGTCAAACAGCAGAAAACTGATTATAACACAACTGAGAAAACAGATCCAACACATTGAAAATATCAGTATTAAACCTATCCCTGAATGCGACAATCCCTCTTCTTTATAACTGTACGCAGATAACCATGCATGACCCCACAAAGTGTGATGACACTCTGCCTGCAGCTTCACACAGACTTTGAGCTATCCACTTTCTGCTATAAACAGCACTACAGTGTAAAGCAGAAGTCCTGCTTACTCCCTCCTGCTTAGTTCCAACTCACTCTTTCACCTTGTCACATCTCTTCCACCCAACACAAACACTGATGTTGCCCTGCCATTAAACCGTACCAGTGTTCAACAATTACTCCAGGGTAAGCGACAGAACAGCTCCTGGTAACAGTTTGGGTGACGCACTTTCCCATGCACTCCAAAAAGAGATTAAGTACATAAATGCTAAAGAAACAGACTTAACCAGCTTCCTGCATCAGTCCTGAAACATGTGTGAGGCTACTAAATGCTCAATGCTGAAATAATCACCTCAGTAAATAAACACTTGCTCTCGTTCTGTGAGCTTTCAGACAAGAACTAGAAATTAATTCCAAAGGAGTAAATTTTTAAAGGTATCTTACGTCAGCCACAACAGATTAATCGTTTTGGTCCAGTTTCTCTTGGTGCTTCCACTCAGACAAGCTCTGCGAAATGCCTCCCTGGCCAAGAAGACAACCGTTGAATACAGCAGAGTGAGCCTAACGGAGAAGAGGAAGTAAAACAAGGAGAGAAAACTACTTTACGCAGTGTTTCTGACATCCTTCAGGCAGTAACATCACTCTCAGTTTTCACACAGGACTGCCTCACAGACAAATCTAATGGGTATGCAAGAGAACATAGTGACAGGAACTAAGTTATCACTATACCTTAAAAAAATAAAAGAGCGAAAGTTATGTAGTTTTTCCTCAGCAAGTTAATGATTTAACATGGAAAACAGGCCAGCAGTACCTCTGAGGCTGAAAAAAGAACTCGGGAGACAGTCAGTGATCAAACACTGTAAAACACCCAACAGTAAATTAAACAGCGTTATGCAAAGCATTATTAGTGACCCTGCTCACGAGGTCCTGCACAAAAGCTGTCCCAGAGCCCCTCCGCAGACCCCCTCCGCTCCCGGGGAAGCCGCACGGTGCGGTCGCCGTGCGGGACACAGGCCTCCCGGCCGGGTGCTCTGCAGCCTCCTCCTCACCTCACATTGACCACGCCGATCAGCTCCCTGGAGAGGTAGCGCAGAGTGAACGCGTTCAGCGCGAAGGTGACCGCCCGGAACAGCACCTGTGGAGAAAGCCGCAC
>NW_009942768.1:0-1514 GCF_000696875.1 Nestor notabilis | reverse complement strand
CCCACCCCCGACGGCGCCCACCGCCGCGCGCCTCATACACCCTCTCCCCCAAAAATACACCCGCGCATCTTAAAGTGACGAAAGTGTTCAGCCAACATGCCCGGCCTCAACACAGGGAACCGGGGGAATGCGGACTGACCACGCCGAGGGGTTTGAATTACTTTACAAGCGAAATTAATTGAAAACTAATGTGCAATTAGCTGTTGCTGTTGAAATGGGTGATTTCAGGAAAAGGATGGTGGAGCATTTCTAGGAGCCACAGAGCTCCTGGACCTGCCTAGCCGCAGAGCAGCCATGTGCGCGCCCCGACGTTGCACGCTTTTGCTTACGCAATCAGGACGACATAAAACAGAGTGCGCATTGTTACCTCACGCTCACCTTCATGTGGGCGCCAAGGGGGTTCAGCCCCCGGCCGTGCGCGGCCGGTCCTTTGCTGCGCGGCGCAATATCCCACACCGGCCTTGACATACGCAGATGGCAGCTCATCCGCACCGCGCAAGCAAAGCCTCCCCCTCCTCCCCGAGTGCAAAGCACAGCTTTAAGCTCGCCCTGCTCCAGCAGCGTACTTTTTGGAGAGGTGAGCATGCTGCCGCAGCACAGCCGGCTGCTCAATAGGTGTAACCCCAGGGTTACCGGTAGCATTACAAAATTAATCCCGACTATGAAAATATTCCCGTGTTAACTTCAAAGCTCCTTTCCCGAACTTCGTGACTTTCAGAAAAGGCCCCAAATATTGTAAAGCACCGATACGGAAATATCTCCATACACAACGCAGCCCCACCACGTTCTCCATCAGACCTGGCCTGTGGAGGTAGGAAAGGGGGTTTAGCCCATGTCCTCCCAACTATCTGCATGCATCTCTCTGCTATTTTTGGTTATGACCTTTGCAGAACATAATATGAACTGTAATTATTTTAATAAGAAATTCTGAGGAGGAAACTTAGAAGGGAGAATACTACTTTCACGTTTTCCTCAGTTTGAGAGATGAGCAAACACAAAAAACCACCAGAACCAGCTAAATGAAACTGACCCTCAAATTAATTAAATATTTTTTTTAAGTGATGTTTTGTTGGTTTTTTTCCCTAGACAAAAAGCAAAGCAATAGTTAGGGGGGTGTGGGGGAGAGGAAATCACCTTCAGCTAAAAATACAACACAAAGCACCGTGCTAACCTGGCACCTACTGGGCTGCTCCTCAGGCCAGTCTGGGTCCAGGCGTCCCCGCTCGCTGTCGGGGCTGCCACCAAAGACTGCCTGATGGAGGCCCCTTCCAGCCGCTGCGGGGCCACGTCCCGCGCCCACCGGCTCCGCGCAGGGTCGGACCGCATCTCCTTTGGCGTTCGGGGCAGGTCCAGTTCTGCTGGGAGACAATCACAGGTCAGAACGGACACTTGGGTTTGCCTCCTGCTCTCAAGAGGAGGAAAGCGCAAGGGGCACAACGGGCCGTGCCCGGCGCAGGACCCCGCTGCCCGCAGTTCGTGCCTTACAGACAAGAGCGCTGCCCGCAGGCAGATGC
>NW_009942767.1:620-18180 GCF_000696875.1 Nestor notabilis | reverse complement strand
GTTCCCTGACCCGCTCGGCGCTGCCCGGTGTGAGCTTCCGTTTGTCCCCTTCCGACCTTTGCTTTCTTTAATCATTAAAATGAGTTATTAAAACCTTCCACTCGTTTTTCGGCTTTTTTTCTCTGTATTCCCGTGTGTGTGTGTGTTCGTGTACGCGTGCGCGCGCCTTGTGTCTCGGTTGTTGCGGGGTAAAACGGCCTTTGTAGCGTTTCGGGTTTCAGGTGTTGGCAGCAGTAGGATGCGCGCTGCGGAGCAGCTCCGGTGCTGGGAAGTTGAAGTGTTCGCAGTGCAAGTCTGTGCATATTTGTGGGAATACTCGTGTTATTTTTGTTAAAGCCTCCTTTTAACAGAAGCTAAAAGGCTGCTATTTATTCGCTTTTTCCCACCCTTTCACAACACAGAAATGCCATAACCCCTCAAATGCTCTTCTCCTTAAGAATCCTTTCCTCAGTCTTTCCCACTTCCAGCTGCAGTAACTCTCCTAATTTTCCCAGAAGAGTGAGATGCATTTTTGCTTCCCTTGGAAATGCATAAATGAGCTCTCTATGTAGGAATCGCAGCTGAGGTCCCCACGGCTCCCGCATTACAGAAGGACCTTATCCTGCAATCTACATTTCCCGCTGTAACAAAGCGTGACCTTGTTTTCATGACATCAAAAAATGTTTTTCATATAATCGTTGTCACTTGTCCCCTCGCATGAATCTCGCCTCATGCCCATAATCGCCGCTTCAATTGCCACATAACTATTTTTTGTGAGCTGGGGGAAGAACACCAACAGAGTGCTCTTTAGGAGCATATAAGTAATGCTGCCGAGGGCATAACAAGGCTTCTGTTGTGCTCTTCCATTGCAGAGCCAAGAAAACCTAGTGGGGCGTTTTGGGATATTGAATTTAAAGGAGCTTAGGAACGTCTGGATGTCTTTCTCGTTGATAATTTAGGTGGGGATTATTTAGTTTAAATACTTCTCTTTCTTGTGCTGCTTTCCAAGGGATGTGAAGCACCAATAAGTTTCCAGAAAGTAACTTCATAAGGTTATCTTTCTAAATTAATCAGTGTTTGAAGTTGGAAGAACATTTTGCCGCAGTTACAAGCTCTTTGTAACTGGGTTGGTCATTTTTCCGCCTCAGTTGAGTACCAAATGAGTTGAGTTTTTTGAGAACTCCCTAAGCGTTAAAGCCTTGGCCATCCTGTTCAGTCTAGAGTCAAGAGCTCGTGCTATCTGCTTCTATGTCCCATATCTTAAAAGTAATGTTCATGTTTCTTATCCATGATAAAGTGTTACAGTCTTAAGACTGAGTTTGGCCTGTGGCCTCACATCAGGGAAACTGATTGACGTTTGTAAAGCTCCAAAGTTCCGTAGCTGTTCTTTGGGCAGAAAAGGGGTGTTTTGAGGAGCTTCTGAGGCTTGCGAGTTGCAGTTCCAAAAGAAGAAGGGTTTTTTTGAAGAGCGTAAAGGAGATGAAGTACCTGGACCCAATTTAAATCCCATTCTTTCCAGGTGCTCCTGTACGTGCCAGCCTCTGCATACGTTGCTCACCCCAGAGGCCATCACTGAGTTATCTGAGGCTGATCCCTCAGTACCTTGTGAATATCAGAAGAGGGATGTTCGTCAGGTTGTTCAGTGGAGGAGGACTGTGTGTTTGTTTATTCGTTATTACTTATCATCATTGTCACTTGCTTCTCCCACTCAAGTCCCTCCCGAGAGGGAATGTTTTGTAGCAAGCAGATCAAGAAGGGGTTGCCAGGGCTCAGGGATGCTGGCTCTGGTTGCTGCGTAACCTCCTGTGAGTCATTTCCTCTCTCTGTTCACAAGTGGAAATAGGGGATTATTTAGAAGGATGCTACAGTTTTTCCTGTTCTGTTAAATGCCTCGAGGCTTGTGGCTATAAAAGGTGCCGGGGACGAGAGATGTGGGATGTCATGTGGTGGCTGTAATGCTGTTTGGGTTGCAGCAGTGCCGACAGCTGGAGGCGTTAGGCTGGATGCTGCACGGCCGTTTGTAAGCACATTGAACTGGGAACCATCTTCCTGTTCTGCTGGGACGATGCCTGGCACCGTGGGGTTCTGGCCCTCAACGGAGCCTCCTGTGTGAGCTGGCGATGGGAGATGGCAACTTCCCCTAGGAACGTGTGGTTTGCAAGAGGGGGAAAAAGACAAAGAGAATCCTGTGCTAAATATAGGCTGTGTCATTTGTTTTCTCTCTTTTGGCATCTATGTAAATCGCCTCTTTTGTACTGTCTGCCTTTTGACAATAAAGCAAAATCTCAGTGCTTCATTGTTTTTATTTCAGAGGTGGTGCAGAACTCTTGTTCGATGGTGTCAAAAAGCATCAGGTGACTTTGCCCTGTCAACCAGAGCCTTGTGAGTATCAGAAACCTGTTGGATAACTTGAAAGAATGACAACAAATGAAACAAAGCTGGTTTGTACAGCCGTTTCTTGAGCTGGCAACAAGAATTTGATGTCTTTTAAAAGCACTTTCAGACATGCCGTGGATCACATAGTTTGGCAGATGACAGTCCTCAAAGTAAATACCAACCAGAAATAGTCTGAGCATCTTTCCTCTCCTCTAAGCACTTGTGTTCTGAGTCCTTCCTTAAGACTTTTGCCTCCTTCCTCCTGGATAGACAACAGCCTCTGATTGCTTCTATCAAGTCTACATTTGTCTTGCTTGAAAGCACCAATAACCTCTTCTCTCTGTTTTTTCTTGCCTGTCCTGAGGTTTCCAAGAGAGATGAAAGTGTGTGTGCATATATATGTAGTGTAGAGGTATGTGGGGGTGAGTATAGCAGTGTAACAGACATGCATTTTACCTACTAATTGGACTTACAAGTAGACATAATCGTTCTGTATTAACTATGCAGTTGAAAATGACAAAGCTAACACTTGAATGTGATGCTGGACATCCTGCCTAGAGCCTTCCCCACAGTAAAAAATAGGACTTGAGTGTCTCAGTGCTAAACATTCATCATCTCAAGTTTGTGATTTAGAATGTCAGTACTGAGAAGTGCTGTACTAACTCTCTTGTTTCTCCTTATGTGCGTACATACTTCAGTTGCAATGTTATTTTGCCTTAGGTATGTTTTGAGTTCTCCCAGCTAGAGAGCAATGCTTTATGCATTTCAAGGCCTGAAATCTTCTTGCCGTGCCTGGAAGTAAATAGAGATTGGTAGAAGTGCTTTTGATGCTTGGGCATAAGTCTGTAATTCAGATGTAATAGGAGCACTGGAATAGTGCGTTATCTTGTGGTTAAGACAGGGACTAGGGATCCAGAAACATCACCTGATGCTGATTTGCTTTGTGAGTTCAGTCGTGTTGCTTAACTTTCCCCTGTTGCTAGTGAAGTAGTAGTGCTGCTTTCATGTATCACAAGAGAGTTCAGCATTAAATTCCAGCACTGTTCAAGCATTGAAGATCCCTAATTGGAAAGTAGTAAAGAAATGCTAAAACGCTCATTTAGTTGGTTTATAAACTTAAGGGCTAGAGCATAATTTTCTTCAGTGTTCTGTAAATTTGAAGTACCCGCTGACATGCACCAAGGCATTGGTAGAGTTCTGACCACGACCAGGTGCTCGGAAAGATGGAGGTTATTGCATGAGATGTTTATTTCTGCCAGGGGAACAGGGGGATTAGTATCAAAGCATGATTCTTCCAGCCTGATGGTTGTCAGTGGTGCAGTTGTACGTGGCCTGATGCATTCCCACTTGAAGTTGGAAGACTTCTGCAGACTTCACTAGGAGCTGGATTTATCCCGAAGGATAAATCTTTCCCTGAAGATCTGGCTCAGTCGCAGGGTTCAAACTCATGATCTCCAGTGGCTCATTCCCGGTTCATCTGACACATTATTGCTGCCAGCTTTTCAGGCTGCTTGTTTTTCAGATGCTGCTATCCCTGTATCAGGAGTGGTAGAATGGACAGTGTGCCCACTTGCCAGCTCCCTCCATTTGCAGCCTCCTGGTTTTATGTGCATTGAGTGACAGGGAGGTTTCAGCTTTTGGGCTGAACTGGGAGGCTTCTGCTATAGTGACATTTACACCCGGCACAGGGGTGGGGTAGGGAGGTGTGGGGTTAATATCTGACAGTAAGGGATCTCTGGAGACACTCCTTGTAATATTTCCAGATGAGAATTATGTTATAGTGGTGAGGAGTTGGTAGAATCATGTCAGAAACATGTGAATAAGGAATTTGGTACATTCTTGTAATTTTACATTGTTCCTAATGCCATGTATTTTCCTCATCCGCACTAAGAAAGATTAATTCACCTATCTCTGGGTAACTAAAGATATATGTAGCATGTTCCCTGCTGCCCTCGTGCAGCCAGAATGACGATGATTAGAGAAATAAACCAGCTCAGTTCTCCTCGGTGCATCCTGTTGCTTACCTTACCCTGTACATCCATCACTTAATACTCTGGGGAAAGATCTGTAGTATACGCAGTGCTTGAAGACCTGCACTTCTAACCCCATTTTAACTGATTTCATTAGCCATCAAGCTTATTTTGGGCCATTTTGGCCTCTCTTACCTACTCTTCTTCTCTTTCTAGGTTATTCTTGTCTTTGTCCTCCTTTTAGCAGAGCAGCTACTTCTCTCTGGGACATTGGGCCCAGCTATATTTTAATTGTTTGGGCATTTTTATATATATCCCAGAGGTGAGGGGAGGTGGAAGATGCTTTGAAGAAATACCTGCAAATATTGACATGGATAAACCAAGCCGTGCTCCATAGTTGACAAGGGTGATGTTCTCTGAGTGATAATAGTGTTAAACAAACTCTTATGTGGATGTTTCCTTTTTCCTGGTCACAGGCACTAGGTGGAAAGTAGGTGGGTTCCAGATCCAGTTAACTTTTTCAAGAAGATTTGATGCTCTGTCCTTTTCTCTGATGCCTGGAGATGGGCTCCTGGAGGGATTTGGAAAGGCAGGAGGAAGGAAGCTGCAAATGGGACAAGAGCAAGCCACAAGGGATACAGCTGTGGGGTGGGACCTAGTTCTGTTATCCAAGGGGATTTTTGTATCCTAACACCAGTAAAAGAGCAGTTCTTTATTTCCAGAGCAGAGCTATCTTAGCCTACATGGTGAAGTTTTGAAGTAGGAACTGGAAAAGGTGTGATACATGGCACAGGGAGACAGATCTACACGAGCCACACTTCATGCAGGACCGTGTCATCTTTTAGAGCAGGTGCAGAAAGAAGACCTCAAGTTAAACAAGAATCTTGTCCCAAAATTGCTGGCTATTTTGATGATCTCATTGATAAATTTGTTAGAGGATCTAAAGGCATTATGCCCTGTTGGCTTATTCTGCATAAAAACAGTGTGTGTGGGAGAAAGCTGGGGGAATAACGATATTTGTCACATGGAGAGAGGATTAAATTGGCAGGGAAATCAACTTTATTTTCAAGCATCTAAGAAGCTATTAGAGACAATGGAGCATAAAAGAGAGAAACCCTAAATTAAAAACTGAAAATGTATTTGGCAGCCTCATCCTGAAATAAGCCACAGTAATTTAACCAAGTGCTCCAGTAATCAAATAGGTCATTGTATGACTGCTCTGCAAGCGATGCCGGAGCTCCTTCCTCCATCTCTCTGGGACACACAGTGGTGGATTTGTCTATGGCCAAGTGAGTTGCATGGAGGCTGTTGGAAGGGTAGGAAGTCCCTGGCATTGTTTAACCCTTGTAGCTATTTCAGGTTTAGCTCAGCAGCATCGTGCTGACGAAGAGGGTTTACAAAACCTCTCTGCTGCGCTGTCTGCTGGATGCTGCATCTGGAGGTTGGGGCTGGTTGTAGAGTCTCTGGCAGTTGTGCTGCTCAGCTGCCAGTCACAGGCCTTCAAATTCCAACTTCTCCTGTGGTTTCAGTGATGGGACTTGTGTTTTTGGAGTGGCGGTGACCGGCTGCAGCAGTGATCACTTGGACCTGGGGTAATCCAGAATTCTCTGTGTGTTTTGGCATTTACAAGTCTGGAAGGATAAAGTTTTAATTGGTGTCTTTTGGTAATTGTTTGTGGTTTCCCTTTACCAAAACCCCAGGGAAAAAGCCTATTGCTAATACTTATTTATTTTTTTCAAGAGGAAAAATTATCTGCCAAGTGCTGCTTATGTTAAATCCCTGTAGAGAAGAGCATGGTCTGCTCCTCAAGAGCTTTGCTTTCTAGGGGCCTTGTTCTGCACAGCACGGAGGGAGTTGGGAGCATTCATCTTCTCAGGAAAGAGCCCGTGGATCTCAAGAGATCAGACCTGTGTTACAGGCAGAGTGGCTTAAAAAGTACAGCATGGCATGTGGTCAGAGTTGACTGGGGTCCTGTGCCAAAACAAGGTGTAAAATCAAGAGCAGTAGTTGGCATCAGTTGTCTGTAAATGCCCAGTGCTATTGGTAGCTGGTATGCTGTAGTTAAGTTATTAATATTCTGGAATGCTTTTATTGCTCTGTTTATTATTCCTAACGTTTTAGAGCTTGCTCCAAAGAGAGAATAAAAACATATTTGGTGATGCAGATTATTAGAATGATAACAAAAAGCCATAGCTGTATGGAACTTCACACAGCCACGGCTTTAACCACGGTGCATGGTACTTGCAGGTCTCAAAGGACTCTGGGGATGTTCCCCTACTTGTGCATCTCTCTCAGGCAGGTAATATATATTGTTGGCAAGGGAAGGGGCCTTGGTGGGTTGCTCAGGGTGGGATCTGAGGCTGGGCAAACTCAGCTCTGGATCCAGACTGTTCTTTCCAGTGACAAAAGCCATGTCTGCAGCACCGGGAGGCCGGTGTGATGCTGCAGGGCTGCCACCACCACCGTGATCAAGTGGTCCCGGCTGTGTTTGCAGCCATGGTGTGGGACCCTGACACTGGGTCACTGTCCCAGCTTCTGCACAAGGAACAAGTCCTTCAGAAAGAACAGAGAAACAACCATGTGCCCTCACCGGAGCAGTGCCAGCACTCACCCAGGAAGCCATGGAGCCACGTTACCAGCTCAGCTCATCCCAACTCATTGTGGAGGGACCTTCCCAGGCACCCAGAAACCAGCTCTTGTGTGTGACCAAATCCCTGGGATAACAAAGCCTGGCCGATCCACCCTCCTTCCCAGCCGCTGTGTTGCAGTGCGGACACCTAGCAGGATAACCTTTCTGTGCCAGCACTGCCCCCCTGCCCTGCTCTGTCTTTTCTCTCGGTGGGATTTGCTGTGCTGACAGCACTGTTCAGAGGGTGGCAGCGGAGCAGGGCTGGGGAGGAGGATCCGGGCCCTTTAAACCGCTTAGCATGCGGTTCACACGGCTCCGGGCCAGCTGTTCCTTTCTCCTCCTGCCCTCACTCGCAGGAGTTGTTTGCTGAGCTCAGAGCTCCTGTGCAAAATTGCTTTTCAAAAGAGCCACTTTCTGCTTAATTAAACAATGAGCCGCCGTCCCTCTGCACATCTGTAAAGCTCCCTCTGCAGCCCCTTTATCCCACAAACTGCTCCATTCTTACCTCCATTCACTTGTAAATCTTACCCCCCTTCTCCTCCACCCTGATCATCTCACTGGCCCTTTCTTTTCCCCTTTCAAGTAAGACTGAGGGGGCTTGGAGTATCTGTGGGGGTGGCTGGGTTGGGTGGACAGGAATCGGTTTAATGGTGCTTGCCCTATATGAAAGTCTAATAATAGCAAAGCAGATCGAGCCTGAAAGTGAGAGGTGAGGACTGGACACTGCACGATTTCTGTATTAGAGCAATAAAATCACAGCGGTTCGTGAGCCGAGACATTGACTCATCCAGCAGCCAGAGGGGACACCAGCCACCAGCCAGGCTGGGAGGGGGGCAAAGGATTGACTTGAAGGCTCTTTCTGATCCAGCTGGCAGTGCCACGGAGAGCCCAGCCCAAGGGATTCCCTCGGCCAGGCTGCGTGTGGGGCAGTGCCAGGCTGCCAGGGAATCCCTCTGCACGCTGGCAGCAGCAACCACCTTCCTCTGGGGTCTCACATCAGCTCTGTGGAGTCTGTTGTGATAGGGGGGAGGTTTTCCTTTTCAACCCTCACTCTATGTGCACACACAAAACCCAGGAGCTGGGGAAATAGGAGAGAAGGGAAATGTAAGTTTTGATGTGTTTTGGCAAAGCTCTGTGCCCGTGGTTAGTAATGCATTCTCTGAATTGTCTTCCTGAGCAGCTTAAGAAAAAATTAACCAGCACTATTCAAGGTTAAACAGGATAAATGGATGGAAAAGTGATGAGGTGGGATATCTCCTTTATCATTGGGAAGGACAGATTATAGCCAGGGTGACGCAATATCATCTAGCATAGATTGATAGGGAGGAATGAAGAAATGGGAGTTTGGTGCATTAGCAGAAGATTCCTGACTGCAAAAACTATTTGACCGTGGCAGAGTCTCCTTGAGGTTTGGTAGCGGGTCTCCATTCCTCAAGCATCTTAAAATCAGAGTGGGAAAGGCTTGGGATGGTCTTTTGTTGGGAATAATTCCACAGTGGCAGAGGGAGAAAATCACAGGACCTGTTAATGAGATATGATTTGTAATGTCTGCAATTCCCAATCTGGAATCCTTCCTTTGACAATTTGGAACGAGAGGCAAGACCCTGGGCCAGCAGTAGTGATCTGTGATCCTAATTAAAAGAGACAGTTTGGTGCACTGGCATTTATTTGGGAGCCTGAAGTGACAATAGCGTTGGGTGTTACAGGATTAGATGCTCTGACTTTGGAAACGAGTAGGGATTAGGTTTACCCTGAGAATCAGAGCTGCTTTTTTTTTGTCATGGGAGCTGATGGATCTGGAGGCTCGCGAGTGGGATTGGAGATCCCTTGAACTTGTGTTCTCCTGCCAGCAACCTGTGGGGAGTGGAAGATCCCAAGCAGCTCCTCTCTAGTTCATGAGCGTTGTGATTAAAACCTCAGGGCTGCAAATTGCTGGGTGATGGCTGGGATCTGAGACTTCACTGCTAACAGGAGGACTGTGAGAGACCTCTGTGATCCCTTCCCATATTGTGGGCACAAGAAAACGAAGAGCAGCATTGCTCTTATAGCTGAGAAGTGAGAGAAAGATGTCACAACACAATTAAAAATTAGAGAAGCCAAGACCTTGGTGTGTGTTTGGAGCAGACAAGAACAGATAAGAGCAATATTTGGGATTCTCTTACGTCTGGCTATAGTTATCCCCTGATTTTTTTCCCCTAGCACTTAAATCACTGCCCACTCCAGTGCATGGCAGGATTGGCTTGTGCACTTGTCAGAGAAAATGGATGTTGCACTTGCTGCAGAATTTTGCCTCGCCGCTCGCTCTGTGTAGTACCCAACCCATTTGCCTGTGACTCCATTTATTCCAGCTATTCCAGGTCTTCTTCTGCAGTTTATGGCGCACCATCATCTGCTTCAGCGAATGATTTGCATTTCAGATGGGAGGCTGGAGGAGCCTGGAGGATCCCTTAGGTCAGGTTTTGTAACAAGCTCTTTTAGAGAGCAGATTCCTGGAGGATTCAATAGCAGAGAGGAGACACGCACCTGGAGGGGCAGCAGGTATTGGGAGCTGGTTCGTCTGTTTTAAAAACAAGCTGCTTAAGGCCAGGAAAAGGGGCATACAAATTGTCTTTCCATACATTTCCATGCAGGCAGGGGGAATAATGGCAGAGGAGCTGCAGGGAAGGGGCTTTGTCATGGTTACAGGCCGGTGGCTGAGAATGTGGGTGGAGCGGCGCTCGTCCAGAGTTAGTGACCTCAGCAAATTGGAGCTCAGCCATGGTCAGTATGATAAATGATCTTATTCTGGGTCAAAGAAATGGTACCCCACAGGGAGGTATCCGCAAGGGAAAGCACTGTGCTCTTGCAGCACTGACCCCTTAGTGACCAGTGCTGCATATATCTTGTTTATTACGGACCAGAAGGGAATTTTCCATGGTTCAGCCTTTATAGGGCTCCCCTATTGCACGCTTCTGCAGCCAAGGCAAGAAGATGGGTGTAATTACACCCTCTGGGTGCTCTTCAGGCACTGTGTGCTTTGTGCAGGTTTGTATGTGGGTTTCAAGACGGGGGGACATGGAGATGTCTGGTCGCTGCATGTGCATATGAATCTGTCGGTGACCTGTCTCCCTGGGAGCCAAAAGCCCGTCCCTGTCAACTGGTGTAATGGTTGCACAAAATCCTCCTGTGTTTCTGTACGTTTACCAGTTCAGTGTGAGATCCTTCTAGTGCAACACCCAGCTCCGTGTTTCTTATTCGAGGCACCTGGTTTTCCTCTGCACACACCGAGCGTCCTCTTTGCTGATGAATCTGTCAGGCCCAGGAGGTTTTATTGAGCTAGGGAAGATCTATGGATTCCAGCCCTGGTTTTGAGGGTGCAGATGAACCCGGGCTCTTACTCCAGGCAGTGCTAAAATGGAGTCTTAGCTGTATTTCTCTTGCAGAGGAAGCTCAGCAGATTCTTCATCGAGGAGCAGTTGGGGTAATGCAGAAGATCAGGCCTTGGAGGGTAGGCAAGAGGATGGAGCAGACTGTGCTGTGCTGTCTGCCACAACCAGGAGTGGTTGTGATGCAGCTGGGCTGCAAATGAGCCGAGGCTGTTGGGTTTTGTGTGCACGCTCGCTGCAGTTTCTGCATCCTGCCCGCTTGCGTGACAAGCCAATGACTCCGTGTCCCTGCAAGCACACACTTGGTTTTCCTGAGCGCTGCGTCTCACTGACTGGTTTGCTTTATGTATGGTTTGTGGATTCCAGCTCCCATCTGTGCACTTGAACTAAAGCAGTTTTCTCAAACGTTTGCTGGGTTGTTTTTTCTTTTTCCTGATTAACTTTAGATTATTTTTCCTGCGAAGCTGGAGAGGTTTGATGTGCTGCGAGCACAGGCAGCAGAAGCTGTCTCTGTATACAAATAAGACAGGGATTTCCTACCATGTGCTTCAGTCCCTCCTTTGCAGTTTGAGAATATTTCAGCTTCCTTGGCTGGTTCTTGCCTCTCCGCTGATGCTGCCAATGGTTAGTGATAAATGAAGTGGATTTTTTGGTGTGGATGTTTGTTTGCTGTGGATGAAATAGAGCAGGCTACCAAAAGGATTTCACTGAGACCATGCAGCAGTGATCGAAACCTGTTATGTTGTTACTGGGATTTGCTGCACTTGAGTTAAGAGATGAGGGAGTGAAATGCTGTGTCGTCTCAGAGCTCACCCGAGCCTCACTCCTCACCCAAAGTGCTGGTTGCTTGTGCAGCCGAATGGCAGCACGTGTAGTACAACTGTGCTCCTGCAAACAGCCAGTGCCTCTGTTCTGTGATGGGGACCAGCTCCAGAACCAACACGAGTGTGAAATTGCCATGATTTAACCTGTCAGCGGATGTGGTGCCTGAGCAGGTTGAGATTTTCTTCCTTCCTTGTATGCCATTTGTGGAGGGCCTGCTGGTTTGCACGACAAATCCTCAGCCCAGGGAGCTGGAAACCTGTTAGACCCATAGTGTAGTATCGGAAAGAAAATGTCTTAGGAATGCTATGTGTGTCAACTGCAAGAGATAAGCAGTTGTGCTATAATTTACCTCTTATTATTTCCATCATGGTATCAGAGAGAGTCCTGAGCTGCTGATCAAGACTGCTATTTGAGGCACTGAGCTGCAAGATGGCTTCTCCCCAGACCCCTTGCAATGGAAGTAATCTTGTTCCTTTTCAATATCTTCCTTGTGGGAGATGATTTTGGTGTGGCTCTGGTCATTTTTCATCTTATAATTGATTTGTTCTAGTTATATTGGTGTACAGAACATAGAGACATGAAGGGGGGGGGGAAATTCAATGCTGAGAAAGCAGCTGGTGAAAGTATTCTGGTCTAAAGGTTGGCTCTGGAGAAGGGGATCTTAATTTTTGTGGCTGTTTGGAGTGGGGAAGCTCCAGGCATGCACAGGGGAAGCGGGTCTGAATTCTTCAGTATGTGTGTACGTGACTCCTGGGGAGGAATAAATGAATGTAGGCTCAGGTGGGGCTGAAATGAACATTTATTATGGAAGGAGTAGGGGTGAGGGAGTCTTCCAGCTCAGCCTCGAATAAATCAGTCCTCTCTCCGTCCAGGCTGCTTCTAGGTGGCTGTCTTTTATCCAGCTGGTGCAGCGTGGTTCTGTTTAAATGATCTCTCCTGAAAGGTCCCAGAGGAAAGGGCTGCTTATTCCACGCAAGGAGAATGGTATCTGGCACGGCTCATTGTTGTGTGCCCTGCTGCAAGTGCATAAATATGAAACAGCTCGCGGGCGCTGCTGCGCTGGGGCTGGTGTCCCCTTTGTGCCCCCCTCCTTCTCCTGAAGGCTCCTCTCCATCTTTCTTCCTCTCTGCCTTTCATTGCTTGGTGATGGAGAGCAGGAGCCGTTTGGGTGTGAGATCCTGAGGGCTTTACATTGCAGCAGTATATTTGAGGGGAAGGTGGATATCGTTAACTCCTGCTCTGGCGGCTGGCTGACCGCCGTGGTGTATATACACCTTCTGAGCAGCAGTTGCCATCCCCAGTGCACGTTGCTAGGAAAGCAGCAGAAAATGGTCTATTTTGTGCTCTTAACTCATTACAAGGGAGCTGTGGGTTGGCCCCAGGCAGGTGATCCAGCTTGATGGGCAGTTTTAAGGCACAAAGCAGGTCTTTTTGCCCTGATCAGAGCGATCAAGTGCTCAATGCGGTGCTCAGAGGCAGCAATACCTGTTGTGCTCCCAGCAGCCCTGCAGTGGTGTGCCAGGGGGCAAGCTGCCACCCAGAGGCACCCATGCCTTGGGAAACAGGGAGGGGATACAGAGGGAATCTCAGAGCACCCTCCTCCCCCTTTCCCTGGGAAAAGAAGACCCCCATCTGCTGCAGATGGACATGTCCCTATTGCCTGGTTGATGCGCACCTGCCTATGCCAGGGCTGTTGATCCCTGGTGTGATGGGGTAACGTTATTCAGAAGAAGCCCAGCTCTGCTCTGTAGCATCCACAATCCCACAGAATCCTGGGGTAAAGCACGGGCTGAGTCGAGCCACTCCACACATACTGCATTTTGCTGGTTATGAAGCAAACACATGAGGAATAGTGCACAGAGCTTGATTTTAGCTTAGAGAGGCGGGTGTGGAAAGGTTCCCTGTGACTACATCAAGCTTGCCACATGTGAGACAGACCTGGAAGCCCATCCAGACATCCCTGCTCATCCTGTGAGCAGGGCTCCAGCCCTCACTGGTGGATTTGTGCCTTCAAAAAGCTTCCTCACACCTCGAAAACAAACAAAACTCTTTGGGGGCTTTCAAAGGGCTGTTTAAAGGAGCCCCGGGAGAATAACTGATTGTGGATTCAGAATGATGAAGTGGTTTGTGGAACAGTGAAATATAGAGGCAAATGCAGGAGAACTCCACATTGCAATTTGTCAGCATCTCTAAACCCTGTAACGGATTATTCCCCCCCCCCCATCACTTCTCACCTCTCCAATAGGAAATTAACTGATGCTATCACTAAAGAAATTGTTTTTGCCTCACAAAGTAAAATTGATACTATAAAAACCCGCCAGCAGTGTCTCCTCCTCCTTTTACATGAAGACAAATCCTTCCTGTCACCTACTGAAATGGAAAGATAAAGGCTGAGCTTTAATAAAGAACCTATAAGCACAGAGTATAGAGGGAGGGAGCACCACGGCAGCAGGTGGGATGCTGAGGAATGTTGCAAGTGTCCAAAATACAACTACTGTGGCAGTGCTTGTGTGTGTGTTTAATTGCATGGTTGTGGACATGTCTGTGCCCCAGAACTCGCATCACCAAGGGTTCGTGCTGGTTTTGATACCAGTAGTATCTACCTTTACTCCTTTCAGGTCCTTAGGCTTGCTTGTATGGGCTTTAAACACACAGAGAGTTAAACATCAATTTGTTAGGTGATAATGCAATGCAGAGTGTATGGGATGTGTCAGTCTCCTGCTGGATCAGTGCTTCTGCATCCATTCTTTGTGGGAGGCATTTGCTGCTGCCAAACCGGGGAGTTTGGGGCAGAGCCCTGAGCTCCTTCGAGGCACAGCTTGCCTGTTAGATACTGGTAAAGGGGCAATCCTGTTGGGTGGGTTCTTTGACTGGAGGTTTGCAGCTATCCCCTTCCATCCTGCATGTTCCTCATCTCCTCTTTTGTGGATAAACAATCACTTTGTTCTGGCATCAGCTCGGAGCTGTCAGCCAGTTTGTAAACTGCTGTCCTTTCTCCTTTCAGGGGATATCAGAAACCTGCTACAGTGGATCAAACAGAATCTGCTGAAAGAACGACCAGAATTATTTATGCAAGGGGAATCTGTGTAAGTACAGCTGTTCTGAATCCTCCTTGTGTTTTCCTGTTCATCTCCACTGTTTGGGCTTCGTTTTCCCTGTTGGTTTGAAGCAGCAAGTTAATGACAATGAAAATGAGGGATTTACTGAAGTGACAGTGGGAGGTGTCCCGCACTACACCTCGCCCTGTTCCACAGAGAGCCCCTTCTGCAGCCCTCACCCCAGCTCTTTAAACCTTAAACGTGAAGCAGGGCCACATACGCTTCCTCTCTGTTGTCACCTGGAGCAGCGTAGCGCATGTATCCTCAATTCCAGGAGTTCTAACAGGTCTGTCCGTCCCCTGCTGCCATCACTGGGACTGAAGCAGTCACTCGGAGAAACGCCAACAAATATTTCTTCTGGGAAATGTATTTTTATTGTCAAAACGGGGCCAACCTCGTGGAGGGTGGGGGGGAAAGGGAAAAAAAAAGCCAAGAGAAATGGAGCAGAGTGAGCTGTGCTGCGGGGTGGCGCTGGGGGTGTTGAGCATTCGTCACGGATCTTTGTGAGCTGAAGCGTGTGCCAGGTCCCCTGGTAACAGGAGAGACGATTGCAGGACACCGAAGATCAAAGAGGGGGAATCCCTTTGCTCGGAATCAGGGGCTCGGAGTGGATCCCTGGGTGTTTAGTGCCTTTGGCAGGTGCACTGGGATAGCTTGCCCTACCTTCGCATCGAGCTCTCTGCGCTCGACTGGAGTGCGTGGGTTTTAATTACCTGGCTTTCCTACATGGAAGGGCAATGTAGTCATCTCGGAGCATCCTCAGGAATGGTGCATTTTGATTCAAATGAGCTTTGGGATTGCTCCTGCCTCCCCTTTATTTGATCTAGAAAGGGCACAGACTGTACCTGTTTCCACCTCCGTGCTAGGATTTCTTTTTCTCTTTGGCTTTACAGGCAGTCAGCTTGTGATCTGTGCTCTTAACATCCCTTGTTCTTAACAATTTGTGTCGCTTTTTAGCAGCCCTGTATCCTAATTATTTCTCTCTGTTCTGCAGGAGGCCTGGAATTTTGGTGCTCATCAACGACGCAGACTGGGAACTAATGGTCTGTACTCCTTCAGTTTGACTTTCTTTGTTGAAAATATTGCTCTGTCTGTTCTTGTGGCTGCTCTCAGAGAAGCTCTTTCTGATTCTTGCCCCAAGCAAAGCATCTCCTGTTTGAAGGGGAAGGGGCAGGCTGGGATCTCTCTCCCTGTGTTGTGCTGGGGCTATTTAGAAGCCTGGAGCCTTTTTCTAACCTGCTGAGACTCATCCGCCAGGCAGTGCTTTCTGAAGAGAGATTCTCCCCTGTTTTCCCTGGCCTCTGGCTGCAGGCAGGTCTCCCCTACACATGGGGTAACAGCACAGTGGGAACCAGGCAGCTCCACAGCCCCAAGCAAACCACCTTCACCAGGGTAAGGTGGTGCTGGAGCAGTGAAGGCAGCCCTGGGGAGATCTCTACCCAAACAGGCAACTGGTAAATATCTTCCCTTTTCAGCCCACTGTTGTGCTCAGGCAACAAACAGCCCTGAACTATTGTCCTGCCTCAGGCAAGCACCAGTTCTGTCAAAACCCGGGTCCTGGAAGCGGTGTGGGATAATGAACATCAGTTCCTCTGATCTCTCACCTTTGCTTCCCTTAGGATCAAAACATCAGTCTGTGCCCTTCTGCTCTCCCTAACGCTCACCATCGGTTTACGAGCTGTTTTCTCTTTGCAGCCAGGATTTGGAAATGCCATTTCAACCATTTCTCATGTTTTTCCCTTGGCCTGCAGGGTGAGCTGGATTATAAACTCCAGGACCAGGATAACGTGCTTTTCATCTCGACGCTGCACGGCGGGTGAACTCCTGGAGAAACAAGGGGATGTAAATCCAAATCCCTGGGCAAAAAAAAAACCAACCAACAACCCAAACAAAAACCTAAACCCACCCAAACCTGTCTTGAACTGCTTGTGCCTGATCTCTGCATCTTCCCACTGCCTTCGTTCATTATTAGACATCAAATAAAGCCCCGCCAGCACGTGGCCTGCTGTCCTTCACAACAGCATCCGTCTTTTGGTCCTCATTTCACCTCTCCTGACTGCACTTCAGGTACCCTAAAGAGCAGAGAGCACCTGCAGCATGTGGGACTTTGGGTTTCCATGGTGGGAGGAAGAAGGGTGCTGAACCTCGAGTAGGATAACGTGTCTCTGCAGGCAGTGAGGCGTGCTGGGGGAGTTGTGCTTGCTTTGGGGTGCCTCTGCCTTGGTGCTGGGAGCTGGGGTTCTTTTAGCACCATACTTGGTGCAGTCTGTGCATCAGACCACCACCCACAGGAAGGGTGAGATGTGAAATACAAGCAAACAAAAGATTACTTTACTAGTTTCTCTGTGAGGTAGCAGATATTACAGCTCCAGAGCCCTCTGTAGTGACTTTCCACTTGTAGTATTTATTTATGGGAAGTGGGAGGGAAACAGGCTTTTTCTTTGGGGTGCTTTCCTAATGCCTTATGCCTCTTTCCTACCTGAGCTGAGGCAGACTGAAGTCCTAACCCAGGAACAGCATCAATCTATGACCATTTGGTTAGAGGGGAAACAAACCCATCCCCGGCCTGAGACAGCACAGAGTGATAAGGGCAGCAAATTATCTTTCCGTCACCGTGATGGACAGAATTGATCAGTCTGTGCTGTGTTCTGTGCAGGTTGCTGCAGCCTGGCTGGGGAAGGGCTGGGGCTGGAGATGCCAGACCCTGAAAGAAAGTCAGTGGCTTTTAACCCTTTCCATCAGTGGAGGGGAAGGCTTCTTACTGCATGGCCTGAGGAAGTCCTGTAAGCGCAGTGGAAGCGGGTGTGCATGGCTCTGCCTGGGCACGGATGCTGTTTGCTTCCAGAAGTTTCCTCAGACAGCCGGGAGGCCACGGTGAGAGCAGAGGGAAGGGGCACCGACAGGTCTGAAACGTGCTGTGTGAGCTTCTAGCAGTGTCCAGCCAGGGTTGTCCTTCCTGCGCTCCCCCTTGCCCTGCTCACGGCCTCTCGGTGGTCCCAGCAGCGGCAATCCCGGGGCTGCCGTAAGCTCAGCCAGCACATCCCAGAGCTGATGGGTACCACGCTCTGCTCGCCCTGGCCTCCATCCCCAGGAGCTGCTGAGGAGGAGGAGGGTGACAGCGAGCAGTGCAGTGCTCGGGCAGCCTGGCCTGACACCCCAAGTGCTCCGTGCAAGGAGCCCTTCCCGCCCTGCCTGGCACAGGAGTTACTCTGCCGAGGGAATGCCGTAGAGTGAATCCCCGTCAGACTTCTCCGGTGACTCCTCTCTCACGTTTACCCCACCGCAGCCCGCTAAAAGCACCCAGGATGCTGCTGCATC
>NW_009942767.1:0-604 GCF_000696875.1 Nestor notabilis | reverse complement strand
TGGTAACAAACCGATATTCAGCCTTTTCCAAATCCAGCCGCGGCGACTTGAGTCCAGCTTGTGCCGCTTGTAAATGACACGCACAGGCCAAAGGCTCTTCTCTGTCCCGAGTTCTCGGCCCTCAGCTTTGCTGGGCCGGGGCAGTGGAGGGAAGATTCCAGGTAATGGAAGGAGCTGGGTGAAAAACACCTTTTTTGTGGTGCACGGCTTGGAACGACTGAAACCCAAGTGGGAAAAGGCACGTTCGTCTCCAGCGCTGCTGCCGGCCCTGGCTCTACACTGCGTTTTGCCTTAGGCTGGGCTTCTCCATCCTTATCCCCCCCAGCTGTTTGCTGGCGACAGGACCAGTTCCATCCTTGGGGGGTGTTATTCCTTTTGCTGGTGCAGGTAGACCCAGATGGCTTAGCTCCTGCTGTAGTAAAAGCTGCCAATCACTGCTATAAAAAAAATAGCTAGAAATGGGAAGATGAGGGATGCCGGGGAGGGGGGGAGAGGGGCGCAGCAAAACCCTGTAACAGAAAAACCAAAAAGTTTCTGAAATAAAATAAATAAAAGCCTTTTAAACCATTCTCTGCCTCCAGCTTTGTCCTAGATAGGCTCTTGG
>NW_009942766.1:0-6538 GCF_000696875.1 Nestor notabilis | reverse complement strand
TTCCCTCTCCCCTCCTTTCCCTTTTCTGATCTAAAAATATCCCCCTTGCTTGAGCTGACTGCGGTATCTTTTGTGTTGCATCTTTCTGTTTTTAGCCTTTGCATGAGCCATTGAAGGGTGGCCCGCAAGAGATCAGAAGCACAAGATATTGATCTATCGATACCCTCTGGGGCCAAGAATTAATCTGAAACGAAATAGCTGCACCTTGATTTTTGGCAGAGGGTGGGTGGGCAGATGACAGGGGTTATTTTAGGATACCATTCACATTCTATGAAGCTGCAGCTTCCACTTTCTCCCTCTAGATTCATTTTAAAAATATCCTTCCTTCCTCACCCCACCTCTCTCACGTGGACCTGTGGGCAAGCACATGTCACCCCCATTCATACAAACACAATGCAATGGAGCAGCGGTAATTTGCAGAGATGGTACATTCACAAACAGCAGCCCAGTCCCTTTAATGCAGGTTGATTTCACAGAAAGGACACGGCAGCCCGGAGGAATTTGATTAGACGGGTGATTTAAATTTGCAAGCTGCTTATTGGGTTCCTCATTGTCTTCACCCGAACTTAGCAAAGCTGATGGCGTTGCCCTCTCGTTCATAAAGAAAGAAACAGGAGAAAAATGCCTTTTCCACTGTCGATGGGA
This sequence comes from Nestor notabilis, assembly GCF_000696875.1. Lineage (NCBI taxonomy): Eukaryota > Metazoa > Chordata > Aves > Psittaciformes > Psittacidae > Nestor > Nestor notabilis. The sequence goes on along the minus strand of NW_009942766.1, from coordinate 5,893 downwards.
GACCTAAATCTTAGAACCAGGGGTAAAGGACAGTAAAACACATCGACAGTGATTGCCTTCCAAGTGCTTTGCATCAGAGCTCTAAGCAGGCACACACCCATGGCAAGATGCAGCTAGATATAGCCATGACCTACGCTATGCAGAGCTGTGCATACTTACCACACAGCAGATCTAAACCTGCAACCTTCACAATTCAGGGGAGTGTTTGAACCTTTTTCCCTGTTTTTTGTTTCATCAGTGAAACTATTCAGGAACAGAGGCACTGTGCTAGACAGCAATAATTTGCAAGATCAGGCCATAAATAGGGCTCTCACCCTGCAAACATTTATTCACGTGCCAAGTGTTAAGACTGTGACTAATCTAATTTGAAATCAAGGGGATTACTCATAGTAGTAACATTAAACTCATGCATGTTTGCAGGATCAGGGCCTAAATGATTAATCACCACTGCAGCTCGGCACTAGTGGGTACACCATCTATTACTTACAATACTTGAGCACTGTACATGCTCTGATCCAACCTGGCGAGTGTGCGTTGCTCTGCTGTAGTGAGGAACAAGCATGACATTCTGCTTAACGAAGAAGTATGCAACACACCTCGATACTCCTATGCTCAACCTGATTTTTGTGTTGCTCACGAGCCCCCCCGAAGCCCTGGCTAATATCTCGTGGGGTAAATTTGGAGTCATTTAAGCAAGAAGCTGTGGCTGCGCAGCCTGCCTGGGATGAGCATCTCACGTGTCACTGTTTTTCATGTCATGGCTACACACAGACTATGGCTGCAACTGGATCTGCAGCCTGCTGACTACTCCAAGTTTAGCATCGGTGTGCGCAGAGGCTCCACCCTTAGTTCTGAGGGGAGAATCAGGGGGAAGAATGAAAGCACGGCCATTATGTGAATCATTCATTCATGCACTCATTCATCTTTGTGTTACTGTCTTTGTTATTACTATTTTGCAAAAGGTGGTGTGGTCCTGTGCAGACTGGACCATCCTTTGGCGTTCATTTTTACTGGACCCAGCACCCCTTAATGACGCTTGATGTGAAAGTGCAAAACCTTTGAGCTTGGGTCCCCGCATCAGCTCGTGGCAGACGATCAAGTCAAAGGCAGTGGAGTGCACATGAGCAGCAAGGCATGTGCTGAGGGAAGGTTTCCAGGCAGCTTGCTGGTAAAATAACTCGGTGATTCCAGGTGACACGGGGTGTTGGGCTGAACCTGAGCTGCACCCGTGCACCGTGCAGGTGACTTCTCCTCCTGATGGCTTTTGGGAGCAGAGCGATGTACACGCCGCTTGCGTTTTACAAGGCTGCCTTTTATCCAAACCCCACTATCTCTGGTTTAAAAACAACATTTGTGAGAGCTCGAAAATAAACAATCCAATGTTGTTTTAGAAACATAAGTAGTCAGGGAAAAATCAGCAATGACTAACCGAGGGAAGATAGAAGACAGCGAAGAAAAAAACAGGATTAGGTTACCTGGAGCAAGGAAAGTGAACACAGCCAAAGAAAAACAAGCTGCTTGGTCGTCTGCCCCAATAAGTCACTGATACAAAACCCCTTTAGCACAAACTGTTCTAGAGGTTTCTAATTTTTGTGTGGTTTGGGGGTGGTGGTGCTGAACAAAGCGAAGGCTTTGGGGCATGTGCATCCACTGAAGAGGGGCTGGTTGGATGCAGAACGAAGAAGGGGCTGGAGGAAAGCACAGGAAGGAGAGGAAAGGGCTCTGGCGAGGCAAAAGCAATTAGACCCTAGCCCAGAAGTGTGATGAAGGGCCTGGTGGAGGATGAAGGCGAGGTAGGTCAGAAATCCTCTCCATTCCCGCCACGTAAGAGAAACGTGTTAGGGTGGAATCTGCATCCATCTCACTGCCCTACTGCTGGGCACCGAGCCCATCTCTGGCCAGAGCCACTCGGAGCTGTGCAGACAGTGTTGTCCTTCATGCAGCATTTTTCTTCAACCAAGAATGAATCTCTGAGTTCCCAGGGCTGTCAACCTCCTTCCCGATGCACCCGGAACCGCCTGGCGCTGGTCCTTGGCTCTCATTCCCTGCCCTGCACCCCTGTGCCTGGTACAATCACACGTCACAGCGCTGCCACGCGTCTGTCTCACAGTGTGGGGTGGGAAGGAGAAGGGTAAAGCTGGGATGGAAACACAGGACGAAAAGAGGGAGAACTGCTGCAAACAGTGCATGCATGGAGAAGAAGAGGGGGGTGTCAGAAGACATGGAGGTACAAAGCATGGGTGTAATGGGGGAGTTTTCAGAGGAGCTGGAGCGCCACAGGGGACTAAAAAGACACAGGAGGAACATGGTGGGTGAAAGCAGTGAAGAAGAATGGGACAAGCTGAGCAGTTTGGCTTCACAGACTTCAGAATCCCAGAACCTCAGACTGGTTTGCGTTGGAAGGGACCTTCGAGCTCATCCAGCTCCAACCCCTGCCCCGGGCAGGGACACCTTCCACTAGAGCAGGTTGCTCCAAGCCCCTGTGTCCAACCTGGCCTTGAACACTGCCAGGGATGGGGCAGCCACAGCTTCTCTGGGCACCCTGTGCCAGTGTATCCATACCTCATGGGGCTCTGTGCTCTGTTTCAGGTCTCCTGCTCATCGTACATGCTTCCTCCATATTTTTTCTCTCCACCTTCCAAATTACTCTCAGTTGTTCCAAGCTACCCCTCAGTCTTTCGCCAGCTCCTCTTCAGGGCTCCATGCTGGTAGCTGCAAACACAGGAAGATAAAGGAGAGGGAAGCAGTGTGCAAGATGGTGATCCAAATGCAGTGCGGGGATCTGGGCTCTGGACATGCAAAAGGTTGCATATTTGGGGGGTGGTGGGTGAACAAAATTGGGTGTTCCAAAACTTTGCTTAGAGGGAATGAAATTTCCTTCTTTTCCCGTCAGGAAGTAGGGAGGCAGAGAGTGGCTGAAAGTACGCATGGGAACCCTGGGGATACAGAACTGTGTTGCACACAGTCTGCTGTTTGTAATGTGACTTCAACTTTGCCCTCTGGGCACTGTGCCACAGCAGGGCCCTCACCTGCACTCCAGCACCCTCCCTCATCCACCGCTGCAGTGCTGGACCTGAGCACGGAGAACTGCCGGGCAAAGTCTAACACCTCCCTCGCTGTGGCAAAACACAGGGGAAGGTCACACACAGCAAACAGGCAGAAGTTAGTCTTGGCTTATGTTCAAGTGCTGATCCTACCTACATCACACTACAAGTTATCTTGACTTTTCCCTGTCTCCACAGATTCCTTCCATGAGATGGCTTTGCTCACCCCTCCACCTCTCCCAGCGCCCAGGAGATCGCAGTGATGTGCACCACCAGGCTGTGGATGATTCCTGCACAAGAGATTACCACGGGCACATTGGCCAAACCAAATAACCCACACTCCATCTCTGAACATAGACCTTGCACTGTATCATGATATCAGCTTTTCCAAGCTGCTCCAACGGATAATCAATACAGCTACAGTCAACACAGTTAATACACTCAGAATAGATGCAGATAAATGCTGGGTTTCCAATGTGTTGTCTGTGATTCTAATAATAGCACACCCAAAGAGAGTGTCTCAGGTCTATTTATTAGGCTTCTCACTTTTTGCTGTGCCATTCCCAGGAGCTAATGCCAGCAGGATGCAGTTAAGATTGTGTTGGGGAGGGATATTTCTCTTAGTGTTTTGTTGCTGACTTTCCAGACGTTGCAGTCCTGCAAATATCAGAGTTTTCTAGAAGAGCAGGGAGACACCACGCTACCTATGCAGCAACAAATGTTCTGAGCACTAAATAATGGTGAGAGAAAGCAGTTCAGTGCAAACAGTGCTTGGTGGTGAAGCAGAGGAGAGCACCCTGCACACAAGGAGATGACACTCTAAATGGGGAACACTAAATGAGGAACACGACAGGAACCATACAAAGAATGATTAGAAAAGGGGAGGGAGGATGCACAAGGTAAGTCACCAGATTTAACTGTACATGGGTCAGACACATCTTGCTATTTTCAGCTTTTCAATCAACTTGGTATCCTGTGTTTAAAGACTACTATGATTTACTGTGGAAGCTTCGGTCCTGGAAGGAAAAACAGGAGATTCCGAGTCTGGATAGGCTTCATGGCACATGGGTTTAGGGGTGTAAGAGGCCCCAGGCTACACAGGCACCAGAGCACATGAGCAAGTGGCTGTGTCCAGCCCCAGGTCAAAGGAAGACGTCATTTATCCCATGTGAGGGAGGGCTGCCTTCCCCCGGGATCCAAAGGGGAATTTCTGACCTGCACAGAGTGCAAGGAGACTGAGAGATGGGAATTCATCTGGAATGTGACAAAAGCAAAATCATGATCACCTCTGGCACTACCAAAGCCCTGACAAACTGGTAACACAGGAAAAGGCATCCGTCCTGCATCCTACCTAACCAAACATGCCCAAAGGGTGAACTGGACTTCCCAAAGCTTTGCCCATGCCACACATCAGGATCATGAAATAGCCAGAGTTTCTGACAGGAAACCCCTGTGCAGCAGACTTAGATGTGATGGTTCAGGGCATGGAAATTCAGGCTGGGTTTGTTTCTGCTGGTCTCCCAATGATCCTATCATACACACACATCACTGCTGCACCAGAGCATCGCTCAGGGTAGAAAGCCCTTTGCAGGTTTGTTTCTACCTCTACTGCATTGTCGCTCAAAGTCTCAGAGAGGCCATTTTGGGCAAACTCATTCAAGAGCTAAATCTGTTTCATAGCACAGGTGAACCCAGCCTGCTTCTCCTATTTCTTTTTGTGTAAAACCTTGCAGCAGCTATGTCCTGCTTGTACCTATGCAGGGGGCCAGACAGAGACAGAGGGCAAGGTTACCTTCTGAACTGCATGGCAGGGGCTTTCTGCCTTTTATAAGTGAGATGAAGGGGCTTGAAGGCTGAATCACTGAAGCTGAATAAGGGTGGCTGTAGGCCTGGTCCTTCCCTGCGTGGTGCTGGAGGAGGTGCTCCCTGTGACGCACTGGCTTGTCGCTATGGAGCGATCCAGTATCTGCCCTCTGCACGTTGTGGTACTTTTTCTTTCTGCCTTGCTTTTACCCTCCCCTTTGCCACCAAAGAGAGGAAAAGGGGGCAGGAAACAATTCAGAGAGTGGGGTCGGACTCATTCTCTGCAGCCCTGTCGCTCATTGCAGTGCAGTCTGCAACGACTGGTGGAAGAGCCCTCGACTGGCTCCAGCCCGCGGTGGGTGAAGATCTCGCTGCTGGAGGGGAAGGGTTGCAGCAGACAGGCACGGGCTCGCAGGGCAGGCAGAAGTGAGGGTTGCTTTCCTATACCTGATGCTGCTTAGGACCACCCTGACCACTCCTCTTTGCCAAATGCATCCTTGGCTGAACTCCACTGCAGTCACTGGAGTTACCGGTGGTGAGCTGCACATTTTGACTCATACCCTGTGAAGTTACAAACTGACTCCCAGCACATCTGGTTCCATTTTGGACTGTGAAGATAGAATTCTAAAAAGCCAATAAAACTACTATTTATTGTGAGATGCCCAGCCATGAACACTGATCTCATGTTTTCTTCTATCCATTGCATTGGGAAATCTGTTTGAAAGCAAGACTTTGCAGTGGCCATTCCTAGGCCTTTAATTCATCAGAGCACTCTTAGGCACCTGATAAGAGCGTAGCAGAGCTGGGCTAAAGCATCCCCAGGGCTCAGTGCTCAGCCTCACTCTCTCGCCTCTTTTTCTGTTTGCTCTTTGGTGCAACCCCCCAAGCCCCAAACCAGTGCTGTAGGTCAGGAAGAGACAGCAGAAACTGGGGAACTTACCACGGTGAGGATGGGTTCAGTCACACCAGGTTGGGAGATGGAGATGGACGTCGAGTTTGCTTAGAAATAAACGTTCTGTGTGTGTGAATATTCTTCTTAGCCACCA
>NW_009942765.1:0-1505 GCF_000696875.1 Nestor notabilis | reverse complement strand
TATCTCCGTGTTCCTTGGAGCTGGGGGAGGTTTGGCTTCTCTTTCCCCCCCTCTTTCTACAACCCCTCCTCTCCCTGGGCTTCCGGATGGTGGTTTTCCAAGCATCTTCCTTTGGGAAGATCCTTCTTCCTTGCAGTTTTCCTACCCCATCTGCATGCGGAATGGAGGGGTTCAGGGCCCCACTCGAGCTCAGGGGATCACAGCCACAGCTCCAGAGGTTCTCCTCAGGGAAAATGTCTTGTTTTCCTTCATCCATTGCTGGATTTCAGAGGAATCATCCCCAAAACCAGCCCCTCCGGAGCTGGTCCGCAGGAGGCGGCGCTTTTCCACCCGGGATTGGCCCCGATGTGAGGATGAAGCATTGAGGGGACATGGGATGGGCCTGAGGCAGCTCCCCCAACCCAATCCTGTTGGAAATGGGGCAGCTCAGGGAAAACCCATTTGGTTTTCCAGGATCCGGCGTCTCCCATCCTGGGATGGCTCCGGGTGCCTTCCTCCCACACCCTCCTCTTCCTGCTCCAGGGCTCTGCCCGCTCCCATCCGGCTGCGCACACACATCCCCCCCCATTCCAGTGGGGATTTGATCTCAGGGTGCTGCAGCGGGATTACATTCCCAAAACATGGCAGCAACAGGGCCGTGATCCCAGCCGCCCTCCCATGGGATCGGGATCCCTGTGCTGAGCAGGGATGTTGGGGTGAGAGGAGCACGAAGAGGGGCTGAGCTGGAAAGGGGAGAGCTCCAGGGAGAGCACAGGGGAGAGCCGGGGGGAGGAATGACCTGGGATGGGAAAACCAGCCCCGGGATGGGAAAACCAGCCCCAGCTGGGAGCTGGGAGAAGGTCTTGAGCTCATGGTGGTGGTTGGAGAGGTGGAGGCGGCCCCTCGTGTCCCCTTGGCGGGGAAGCTGGTGTGGAGCCCATGGACTTGGCTCCATGAATCCCACCCGATGGTGTCTTCCTGTATCCCCCCAGCAGCATCTTCCCAATCCAACCCAATGATACCTTCTTCCATCCAACCCAACAGCGTCTTCCCAATCCAACCCATCTTCCCAATCCAACCCAACAGCATCTTCCTAATCCAACCCAACAGTCTTCCCAATCCAACCCAACAGTCTTCCCAATCCAACAGCGTCTTCCCAATCCAACCCAACAGTGTCTTCCCAATCCAACCCAACAGCATCTTCCTGATCCAACCCAACAATGTCTTCCCAATCCAACATCGTCTTCCCAATCCAACCCAACGGTGTCTTCCACCCACCCAAACGCTCCATCTTTGTTCCTCTCATTCCTAGAACCATTTTGCTTCCTTTCCTTTGGGATACCCCGGGAACATCCCGTGCTGCCGCCACCACATTCCCATCTCCACAACCACCACCTTGACCTCAAGGATGCCCAAACACCTCCAACAGGCTGGAATCCCCTTTTGGAGCCGCATTAACCCACCAGCCCCCCCGGGAAAGCTGAATCCCTGCTCCGGAGCCCCGGAACGTGGCCGGGATTGTCCCG
>NW_009942764.1:0-22616 GCF_000696875.1 Nestor notabilis | reverse complement strand
CCTGCGCTGAACGAAACACGGCGTTGGTAAGGTGGTGGTGAAAGCCAGGGTCAAAACTTGGCCCCTTTTTTAAGGTACTGGGATTTCATTCGAATTTCTTGGTTTAGCCTGTGCAAAACACAGATGTACAAAAATCTGTACCAAATACCAAGTGTCAAATCGAGTGAGGAGAAAGGATGCCATGTATGTATTTAACTGATGGAGAGCTGATTAAAATATCAGGTTTTAATAATGTTAATCATATTTAGTACAGATAGAAAAGAGATGAAGGGGGGGAATGAGAGAGTGAGGGGGAAAAAAGCCTCAATAAAATATGCTTGTCTTGTAGGCGACATCCAACTCTTCCCACAGCCAGGAATACTTATCACACAGGGTTTCCTTCCAGTTTTCAGTGCCTTCCAATCAATTCCTTGGCTATCGGGAGGCTGTGTTGTAACTCACGGCTGTTCGTCTGAGCAGGGACCATCGGGAAGCTGAGTTGCAGACTGGCTCTTTGGTAACCACGTCCAGATAACCCTGGATATGTCTTTCAGTTTGCCAAATAGAAGGCTACCAGCTTTGTAGCATCTTAATAACAAACCTACAGCAAGTCACTGGCGCAGGAACTGCCTGGATACGCCTAAAAATCAATACATTATCTAGGAACAAAGTGTAAAGAAGTTTTCTTTCTGTAGCTAGGGAAATGCATCTTTATTTCATATAACTTCAATTCTGTAACACCCAAACTCTGAAAACGTGCCTTTCTGCTTGGGGTATTCTCCTGGTTTTCAGTCAGTGGTGACCACCGAGCTGGTCACTTTCTTTAGGCCTCTTGGCAGTGCCAGGCAGGCTCCCGTGGGGAAGGAAGGGTATGGGAAGGGCTCGCCTGGCCACCCATGGCCCCTCTGTCCATCCCCTCCCCTCTGCCCATGCCCAGGCATGGACATGGATGACATGGACACGGCCGGCAGGAGCGAGAGCCCTGGCTGCGTTGTGTGCCCCAACCGGGCAAAGGAACCGGCAACGCTGCTCTTGAGGCTGCTGGCAAACCCATGCCAATTGCCCAATCCTAAAATCATCCCGCAGGTGAAACTGCTGCTGATCCTTCAGAAGGGACATTGCCTGAGGAAAAATACCCATTGCCCACAGAAAGGGGCAGCACCCGGAGCCCCTCCGCGAAGCAGGGGCAGGGGCAGCCCAGCTTTTGCCTGAAACTGTAGCGACTGTGGTTGTCTCCTCGACTCTGGGGTGTGATCCAGTGTCCCGGCGGAGCAGACGAGGAGGTAGAGGCAGCTTTCCTCCCTGGCATGCTGTGGTTCCCATGAGAAAACTCAATTGCACATTGCCCAGCAAAACCACAAAAATGTTCACAGCGCTGCCTCCTCTCCTCCCACTCAGAATGTTTTTGCATACGCCTCTAGGCACTACAATCATGGTAATTAAAGCTGTAAAATATTATTAGTATCACACTTCTATAGACTTTTTGTCCTAAATGCTTTTTATACCATGCACCCAGTGCTACAGAAACGCAGCCCCTCCAATGGGGAAAAGGAGCAGGGGCAAGGCGGGAGGTCAAATCTTCACCAGGGATGCTCAGTGCTCCCAGGACACCTCTCAAGTGTCCACCCAGGGCGATCCTGTGCTGGGACTCGGGCCGAGATCCCGCACACCTGGAACTGCGTGTGCCAGCCCTGGCAAAACAGGCACCAACCTCACTGCTTCGGGAGTATGCCGATGGATTTGCAGAGATGCTGCCAGCGAACGAGGTGTAACTCAGCCCCATCCTACTGCATATATTGGGGCAGATACAGGAGAGAGCTGAGTAGACTGTAGCCCTCTGTAGCTTAGACCAGGAGCGGTGGCGTATCTGTTCCAGTCTGGCATCTCGCGCTGGGGAAGAGGAATAGGACAAACGTGCTCTGCTGTCTCCCTTCACCAGCAGATCTGAGAATGTCGGGCAAAAAGCCAGAGGCAGCCGAAGAGACAAATTGAGAATTCCCCAGCAGAAAGCAGGGAAGTGTTTTTACAGTGTTTTTTAGCACTGTCCTATCATTAAAATTCAAATACTTTCATTGCCCGGGTACTGTTTCTGCTTACATCCCACAGAGGACAAAACAACGCTAAGTCTGATCCCTCTCCCAAACGTCCTGATATCTGGAGGTAGAAATGTCCCTCAGAAGACGTCTGCCCTGTGCAAGTGGGAAGGGAGGGATGGGAAAAGTTCTGGCAATTTTATAGCTGGTTTTATGCCCTTGTATTTTGATTTTGAAATAGTTGTACCATACTGAGAGTAGATAGGTGGAAGGAAGAAATTGTAACACTAAGGAAGTAAATAGATTGGGTGGATCCAGTGATGGAAGTAGCAGAACTTCAGCTCAGAAGACAGCTTCTATTTCAGACCTCCTTTCTTTCCTGAAATGCTTGCAAGCTAGAGAATAAATGCCAAATTTTAAGACCCCTACTTAATGTGGTGACTGTCTAGTCTGATCTCCATGACACAGGCCCTGCAGAGTGCCAAAAAGCTTGCGATGAACATTCAATGTAATGCATAAAGAGCACACACGCCCTTGAACCAAAACCGTAACCTTTTACACATGCTTTTCCTGCCGCTGTGCTAAGGGTGGGTATCGTTACAATTCTGGCCAATTCCATGAAGCGATTTGTTTCCTCAAGACCTCCAAAGAATGAGAAGCGGGTTCATCCATGGCACATGCAGACGGGTCCAGGAAGACACGTTCATGTTCCTCAAGGACTGCCCATAGCCATTGCTGTTCAAACAGTCCTGCAAGAGGAAGAACATGCTCTGCCATGGAAGATCTGCGCGGCTGAGGAGCAGCGTGGGGCGTGGGGAGGTGAAGCGCAGGGTTAGAAAGGGGCACATACAGATGCGCTGTCACCTCTATGGAGCAGGGGGTATCTCTGCAGAAATGGCTCCTTCCTTCCCCACCCAGCACACAGACCTGGCCACTACAGTCTGACTCTGTTCTGATCACACATGAAAAGATTGGAATTGCACATGGCACAGGGACACTTCCATAGTATACAGAAGACATATGCAGATTATCGGACCTCTTACTTCCTCGGGCTCCCCAGATTGCACGATCGACGAGGAATCTGAGCAGGATACGAGTGCCACAGATTCAAAGGGAAAGCAGAAAGAGAATGAACCCACAGCGAGCAGTTCTATTCAAGGAGACAAGACAGCAGAAAAGACAGCAAGGCAGCCCCAGAGGCAGCTCCGCGGCTGCCAACACAGCAGCTGGTACAGCTCCCCAAGGAGCTCCACACACGACGGCTCTGTGGTCGGTCCCCCCCGGCCACAAGAGGAGGAGGAGGAGGAGGAGGAGGAGGAGGAGGAGTGGAGCACAGGGGTGTAGGTGCCACCTCGCCCCACTGTGCCTCCTTCTAGCAGCCACAGCTGCTGCGTAGCTGCAACACGGGCAGAGGTACTGCTGAAAATGCATGTCGAGACGTATTTCTCAGGGAGGCTATTAATGACTGTGAAGAAAGAGAACACAGATTGTTCTCTGCTAATGGAGAAGAGAAAAATGCGTTGCATAAACACAAATCTTATTAGCTGCTGCTGAGGAGGCTGCAGGGTCTAGTGGCTGGACTGTGTATCCGGGGCCAGAGATGGCTGCACTCGCTTTCTAACTCCTCCACCAACGTTGGGTAAGTTATTTCACCTTGCAGCACCTCAGTTTCCCCATCTGGAAATTAGGATAATGACTTGACTGTTTCCTCAGCGAAGCAATTCCAGATTTGCTGATGGGTCAGAGGCAAAGATTATGATTTAGCCTTGTTAATATTCACACTGTTGTGCAGGGGGCAGGACTTGCTGAACAGACAACAGCACTTTGCTAGACACCATGCCCCAGAAAGTCCACAATCCCCAAAGGCCTATACCTGCAAATTAATCCAATGCAGCAAGGAACAGATGCGAAGTGGGGTGTATTTTTGGCAGTTACAACACCTGGCTGAATGCACGGTTGGGAAAAGAGTTTTGAAGAAGAGTTTGTGTGCTTAGTGCACGTAAATCAGAAAGTGGCTTCAAATGAAAAGGACAGTACCCCCCCACACACACAAAGCTGTGCAGCATGGGCTGGAGTGGAGCTTCCAGGAGGAAAGACATTTACACTTGACTGGAAGGTGAAAACCAGGAAAGTAGGGTCAGGGTGAGTAGCAGAGGAGATTATCTCGTCAACGTGATATCTATTGATTTTCAAGTGAATAGATTTTATGGCCAGGAGCAACTGCTTAGAATCATCACAGTCTCACCTCTTGTACCCTGAAGATCGAAGAATTTCATCTAGTTATTTGAATTAGCTTAATCCTATGTAAATAAAATAGAGTGCTAATCACGATCAGTTGGAGGATACAGATTCATCACAGACAAAGACATGTGCAAGCACAGGGTCTGTAAAACAAGACTTTGCTAAAACTTCTCAGTCCTCACCCAAACAGACTCGCACAAACCTGGAATTTAGTCCATTTTAGAGTTGTACCTGCATGGTATTTTAGCCATGCCCATTTCAGGCCCTCGAGAAACACAGGTCCTGCTGCTGTCCTCCCTCCAGGCAGAGCCCCAACCAATGCATGGTTCTACAGCCAAAGGCCAGGAAGGGCTGCATCACGGGCAGCTGATCACCAAACTAGCAACTCCTTGTCTGGCCACCACACACACCACCACACTATTTCTTGCAAGGGCGAGAAGGTGCTGGTGCTCACTGCACTCCGGTGTCACTTAAGCACTTGGGAAGAGCTGGGCAAAACATCTGAAAGGAAATGTGATGAAACACAGAGCCCTGGAGGAACCGAACATCTTCACAGGTTCAGCCTGTATCTGACAAAGAGCTTCATCTGAAAATCACAGGGAGGAGGAGGAGGAGGAACAACTGCTGAGATGTCAAAATACACCATTTCAACATTTTCAGAATAGCAGGGCTGAACTTTTTTGCCTTGAAACACCCCATTTCTGATAAAAAGCACCCCAAAACCGGGGTAAAAACAACAGGAGAAAAAGAAATATTGGAGGAAAAATTACTTTTGAGAGTTCAGTATGCCCAATATTATGATGGAATCATCATCTTGGCTCAGACTCGCTGCCTTGGCCAAATAAGAAAATACAGGCACAGCAACAGTGCTTGTAGTTTAACTTCTGTGCCTTTCAGCCATAAAACTGAAAAGGCCGTTCTTTGCCCAGTCCTAATAAAGATACAGGGGTGGGGGAAAAGCAAGAAAACACAGTGAGTGTATCTGGCAGTAGGTTTGCTGGGGCCAGGTTTGTATGAGACCTCTATGAAGGACTTGCAGCCCGCCCCGTGCATCATCAGTGGCTGCCGATTGCCACCCCTCCCGCCCCAGCCCTGGCCCTCATCCCAACTGAAGCAATGCAGAACTGCAACACGAGGCGCCAGCGGAGGCTGCAAACCCCAGCAGCTCAGGAATGCAACGAGGGGGAGCAAAAAGACACCTCCCTGAGCCCCCGGGTGTTCCGAGGCATCGCTCAGGACCCTCCTCCAGGGCAGGTCTGGTCCATTATCCAGTTCCCAGCCGGAGCTGGAGCCAGGAGGGATGGCAGGAGCCAGCAGCACGCGTGGCACCGCACCTCCACAGTGGGAGTTCGGCTTGGCAGCCTGGCGCTGGGATCTCAACAATAGCCCCGGGGGGGGGTTCAGTTTGTGACTTTAATCTCTGAATCCTGGTGCACGTGGGTTTGGAGCACACGGTGGTGGGTTAACCCTCCAACGCCTCTCCTCGCCAGCGGTGCACCCGTGCTCACCGCTCAAGATGTAAACCAGAGTAATGGGACGAGGGGTCAGCCCAGGGAAAGGGCTTTTGGCAAACCAGGATTCGAGGCACCCCGCGTTTCCTGAAGGCAAGGCAAGCCAGGGCCAGCAGCAGAGGCCTCCAGCATGGGAAGGTGGAGACATGAGCACCAGACCTGGCAATAAAAACATGTAACTGCAAACGGTGGTGTGTGCACACAGTGGAGACCAGGGTGGTCTTGCCTATGCAGGAGGGCAGTGCCCTCCAAGAACACCCCCCAGGAATAACATCCCAAACTCCCACAGGAAAGCCTGGTGCATGCTCACTCTGCAGCTTGGTACAAGCCTCTTGCCACTGACATTTAAAGCTGGAGGGCAAAATCTTGACTCTGCAGGGATCAAGGAGTTATTCACCACTTACTTTGCTGTGGTTAAGCAGGCTTCTGAATCCATGCTGAATTCCCTTAAAGTAAGCTGGCTTTCAAGTGTGCTATGCACTTGCATCTCCTTGGCTTTATACAGACCCCGTTGCCTAAATGTTAGATGCACAGATTTAAAACGCTCACTGCCTCGGTTTATCCGTCTCTTGATGACGGCTGAGGGTTATTCACATCCCAGCATTATGGGAATCCAAGCATTTGCAAAGAAGCCCAAAGCCTACAGGTGGAAGCCTGCAGAGGGAGAGGGGAGCGATGATTCCCCCAGGCCCTTTTTCCAAGTAAGGAGAAGGCTTCTGCGCCTTCCAGCTCCTCTCTTGGCAATGATCCGTGTGTAGGCAGTGGTCATAATCAGGAAGTGCCTCCTCCAATTTACAGCTGGTGGTACCACCTGTGCCTCTCCAATTCCAGCCAAAACAACCACCTCCTCAATCCCACTTGTAAGGCAGGGCAGAGGATCCAGCGATGACGGCTCAGAGGGAAAAGCAAGGCTCGGGTTTAAGTGCTGACATTTCCCTAGGTGCTCATCAGTGTTTATGGGCATTTTCTTTCTCTTTGTAAAAGCACTTGCAGTGTCTGCTGAGAGAAGATGACCCCACTATACCACAACAGCAAGCGATTGATAAGTCGTAGGGCAGACATAAGGCAACAAGAAAGGGTTAAGACATTCAAATTTGCTGGGCCAATGAGGGACCAACACGCCTCTGGGGCAGCTGGAATGGAAGAAAGTGGAGTCTTTACTCATCACTTCAAGTCTGTCAGGGGGTTTCTTTCTTGAAGGGAAGTTGGTAGCTGCTGGTGAGGCAGGGAACATGCCTGTACAACTGAGATATAGCTGTGTATATGGGAGTGTGTATATACACATATACCCCACTGCTATTATCCTGTTGTCCCCTGAGCTGGGTTTTCATTGCCAGTTTCTCCTTGGCCTTTCGCCTCATCATGGTTGAAGCCATCTCTCTACTTGTGGAGCATCTCAAGAACCAGTTCTGGATTAGCAGCCACTGCTTTAATCTACTCCAGACCTTGAATGGAGCTCTTTTACTTTGGGAACTGGAAACCTGAGGTGATTGTAAATTACAGAAACTTGCAAGAATAACATCTCTGGTGAGCCAAAACTAATACCGGAAAGGGAAGTCTTGCTGTTCCCATCAATGCAACCAGCATCCGGGCTTCCCTGACTTCCATGGATGAGATAGTCTGAACAAAAAGAACAGAGGCAACCACCTTATGAGCAGGAATTCATTCTGGGTGGCTTAATTGTTCCAGACATATGTCCCTTTTATGGCATATACTGTGTTTCTGCTCTGGTCCTACTCACAAAGCTCAGGCTGGTTTCTCTGGAGCATGCAGGGCCAAAAGGGACTGATTTTCAGATTTACTAAATGCCTGCATTTTTAGTTAATCTGGAGCTGCGGATGCCAAAACCTCAGAGAGAGCCACTTACCCTCATTGCAAATATAACTTCAGCCTTCCTAATGCCACTGGAAAAGCAATAACCTTTTGAGAAGACTTAAGGGCACTCTAAAAGCTATATACAAAAGCCCCAACAGGATCAGGATGAAAGCAAACAGTTTCAGATATCAGATGAAACACTTCCTTTCATCAGTGTTTTCTCCTTTCCATTAGTGATTTCTTTTCACCAACTTCCCATTGCCTCAAAAAGTTTTTTGGGAATGACCTGTTTGCTGCAGCTTTTCTGAAGAGGCCAAACCATCTACTCGACTTGCCGCTGCCTGGCCCTACAGTTACTCGCATATGAGCCTAAAGCAGGCAGGTTCTCATCTTCCATTTAGCTTGTTTTTAATGGACAGTGAAAAGCAGAAGCCATTCATCCGAGCAGCTCTGTAAAGCTTTTGACCTGCAGCTTCCCCAGTCCGGCTCCATGGTGACAAGCCAGCACAGGGCAAATGCACTGAGCAATAACCAAGAAACACGCACGTTGCATTTCAGAGAGTGCTCTTCATGTGGGAGAACATCTGCCCAGATGTATAAAGCAAGCATTTCGCTGTCTTTAAAGGCAGGCCTTTCACAATGCCTGCAAGTCCCTCTCCTCAGAAAAGGGGGACTTTAGTGCTAAATGCTGTATCACCTCATCAAAGTGACCCCACCTGCTGGATGCACACAGCATACTCCCATCTCCCAAAACTGGGGTTGTCTTGTCAATGGGATCCAGCACACAAGGTTCTGACCTATACTTGGGATATCCTACTGTGCTGCTGACACACATAACAAACCACAACGTTTCTTCCTCTAATCCACAAAGGTCACCTCATATCCTTGCATCAAAGCAATCCCCTCCCGAGACATGGAAACATGCCTCACAGCATCACCAGCTCTGACCAGCCTCGTGGCCATCTCCATTGGATCTAGAGTAAGGAGCCCCATCACTTCCTTCTGCTAGCTGCTTCCTCGATGCAGAGCAGCAAGTTTAGGCTTTTCCTGCTGTGTGACCCAGGCGGTGGTGCCTCAGAGAGCACCAGTGGCAGCTGGATGAACTGGAACAAAGATGAGCCTTGTGATGTGTGAGAAAGCAACTGATGCCCAACACACGCATGTGAGACCCGCAGTTTAGCAATGAACAGACAAAAGCAAAGCCTCCGGCTTGCTTTCCTCCATGCAAGTTTGACATCAGTGAGAGAGAAAGGTCACATTCAGGTATTGAACACATCTGAAATACGCACAGAGCCTCGTCCAAGGGGTTTGCCAAGAAACAAAGCAGAAACGACATGGCCACCTTTGGACTATACGTGGATAGCTGCAAGGTTCACTCCAATAATCACTGTGCAGGCCTTTTTGTGTTCAAAATTAGCTGCCAGCTTTCCAAAGACAGAATAGTATGTGACCTTCTTAAGGAGCTGATTCCTTAAGGTGATGATTACTAGCAAGGCTGAGAGCTTCATC
Organism: Nestor notabilis; assembly: GCF_000696875.1. Classification (NCBI taxonomy): domain Eukaryota; kingdom Metazoa; phylum Chordata; class Aves; order Psittaciformes; family Psittacidae; genus Nestor; species Nestor notabilis. The sequence continues at coordinate 13,528 of NW_009942764.1, read as the reverse complement.
TCTTACCTAACACTTCCTGTAATGAAGATCTGTTCTAAGATGCTCCGATCTTTCTAAACTTTAATAATTTGGATTAAATTTTTTCCATGGCAGGTATTTGCCTCAAGTTGATTTTTTTTTTTCCCCAAATCAATACATCTTTGTGCCTGTTTCCAGAAGTCTTACATCAGCATCCTCACTATACAAGACATCAAATTGCTCACTAGGCCCACTACCTGCAGGAGCAGGGGTAAGGAGGTCCAGTGTTACTCCACAAGGAAGAGAGAGCTGGAGATGTTACATGCTCAGATCTTTTTTACAACAGATGAAGTTTTTGTGGGAAGGAGCAATTCTGTTCATTCCATAAGCCTTTTCTATATTGAGACTTATTTTTAGCATTGGCAAGACACAGCTCATTAAGTTAACATACACAAAAGATATTTTACAATAAATTAGTATCGCGAGTTCATTACAATGTGTGGAATTTTGCAACCATCTGAAAGCAGGACATGTTTAATTTTACATGGAAGGATGTTTCAAGGGTGTTACCGTCCCTTCACATGTACTGGTAAAGGGAAGATCAGATGGCAGATCCTACACAGTGGTGGGGCATAAGGCAGAAGCTAAATGAAAGCCCAAAGGTTGCTGCTGTCTCCCCTCACACTGCAGAGAAGTGGATTAGGCTCTAGATCAACCACTACAAGATGCTCTAGATTAGGCTCTAGATCAACCACTCTATCAGCCATGCTTGGTGAGCCCAGCTTTCTCCCTGCATTAACTGAGGACCAGGGTTTGGGGTTCCCTGCTGGCAATGATCCAGCTCTGAGGGATGTTACAAAAACACATGCAATTCTAATTTCACAATTGACAGTGATTTGGGCTTCTTTTCCCTCTTCCCATTGTCTTTGCTCTAGAAGGAACTGGTTAGAGAGGATGAGGTGGCTGTGGGAAAGGAAAAAAAACATGTGGAAATGAGAACCTGAATAAAAGTAGCAATGAGAAGTCATGTGAAATCCCTTTAAAAGTGAGGGCATTTCAGGTTTGCTGAGAACAGGACTACTCCTCTCAGTGCCACAAGCAAAGCTGAACCACACTGTTCTCCCTCAGCTAAAAGTCAGTTCAATCATATAGATTTTAACCATGTAAGCAATGAAAAATAATTGTTTCCCATCAAGTTCTTTCACAAAGTAGAGGCAAAAAGGGCACATTTCTCTTACTACTTGAATTCACTTTTATTTGTGCCAAAAGTAATTTCTGACCAAATACATGCTCCAAAAATGGTCACTGAAAATAGAAAGCGAGACCTTGCCTCTGATTAGATGCCCTTGTGGTTTATGGTCACCTAAGACTCCCTGCCTAGTGCTTTCCTTCAATTAGAAATTCCTGGCCAACCTGACCATAGCATTCCAGGGAAAAAGAAACTAAAAGGAGAAGGATTTCAACAGTTACAGTGGCAGAAGAAATAGATACGGAAGTAAGAAGTTGAAAGGCCAACCTAGTACTTACTTACCCGCAGACCCCACCAGTAGTTCCAGGCAGGATTTACTTTAGTAATAAAGGTATCTATGGGATACAGGTATCATAACGATACAGGAGTAGCAGCATTGGTAGAGACAAGTTAATATGGACACGGTGTCACCTCCTGCCTGCCTGCCTGGATCAGTCTGGGCACAGAGCAGGTTCTGTGGGATCACAAATGGGCAATTTTGTTAGCAGGAGACTTGGGAGCAGATGAAAGCTCGGGTCCACCATCCCCCAACATACCTGCCTGAGAAGCTGAGCTGGTACAGGGTGGGGAAATTATCTGTGCTAGATAAAGGAGTGGTATTAAAATCTCCATTTGCCTGCAGCAGTAAAGAAACCCAGAGAAGGAATAGCAGCTCTGCAAGGGATACAGCTGCACACCACTCCTTTTCGAGGGTGAGCTGCCAAACCTGAATTCATGCCCGGGGAATCAGAAGCTGGAGGAGAACTAAGGGGAGTTATTTATTTTCACCACCCCATTGTGCAGCATCCTTTATTTGTGATTTAATAGCTTTTTTTACCATTCATAACTTCTGCATTTTCAGCCAGGGGGGAAAATGTGATAGGGCTTCCCATGACTCACAGGTCTCTGACGTGGCTCATCTTTGAGGCTTTTTAACCAGATTGAAGCTGAGTATAAACCCGAATTCTGTAAAATGGCCTGGACACTGAGCGTCCATAAAGTTTACTTGGTGCTTTTTAAAGGCGATTTTCTTCTCACCATGCAAACCCTTATGGAAAATTTGGCAAATATCTACCTGATGAAGCCCACAAAGCTGTGTTTCTACATTCTTGGGTGCATTCTTACATACCTGCACAGAGCTACAGGCTTTTTTCTTTCTTTTTTTTTTTCTTCTTTAAAACCAAGGCCAAATTTTCAATCAGCAAAGTAGATCTGCAGATCTGAGTTTACTAAGCCAATGAGAAATATAACCTGAAGCTAGCATGCATCACTCTGCTCTCAGCAATGCTGCCACGCTCAGTTTCTGGGGCCAGATTCTCATTCTCTGGCATGAATCTGCATAGGGCCACCAGAAATCTGATTGCCAGAGATCACCCACCTTTATTTTAGTGAGCAATTGCCATATGGATCTTCCTTTCCATTTAGGTCCAATGTGCTTGTTTCCTCTCTCCTGCTCCCATACCGCTACTGCAGATGACAGAAAGGCAAGTAAGGCAGGGAGACATTGTAAGGAAAGGATGGACTAAATGGGCAGCAAGAGAGAGCAGAGGCACATCCCTGGAAATTGTCCTTCAGTGAGACTTTGGAAAAGGAAAACCCGTGACTGACACACAGAGTAATAGGTTACAGGCTCTGAATGGTGACAGCTGAATATCCTGACCTTTCCCATGGTGGGGAGAACTGTGCTGCTGTTCTGAGTAACTCCTCTACGAGGCTTACCAGAAACAACAATTAGCAATAATAGTAACGGGTTACAGAGCAAATTTGGGTTTGTGACTGTCATTCAGCAGGGAATGAAACATATCACAAATGTCTCTTTTAGAAGTGCTGGGAAAACTTGTCATAGTTAAGAATGAAAGTATTAAGCAGATGTGACATCTAATGTCTGAACTGCCATCAGACAGGAAACTGAATTGTTGAATCACATTGTTACCCAAATTAGTTTAAAAAAGTAAATAAGAGAGAAAGAAAGAAACATCTGACAGTGAGCACAAAGGGCCAGTTCATCCCTAGCGCATCCCTGTTCGCTGTAGCCCACAACACCCATTCCGGTTCCCCTTCCGCAGCATCCCTTCGGCAGCAGCACCACAGCTGGGAATGTGAGCAGGCAGGGTTCCTGTAAGACTGCATCCAACACGCTGCAAGTTTCTAGGCCAAACTATGCGGAATGACAAACCAAACAAAACCTAAGGAGCTTTCCAAACCAAAGGACAGTCATCTCTTGCCCCCCTCCAGACTCTGAAATGCTTTGCTGTGTTTGCTTCAACCTTTCAGTGCTGAAAAGGCTGCAGCACAAAAGTAGCTGGATGGAGATGGGTGGACTTAGTTCTGGCAGAGCTGGATGGAGCAGAAAGGAAGTTAATGGGGGAAAAGTTTCACATTCCAGTAGACAGAGACACGTGTTTCTCTATAATAAGGGAAGGATCTGACAGAAGTTTTTGTGTTTTAAGCTTTGTGTGCTTTTCTTAATAAAAGACTAAGCTCCTTTTCTACTTCCGAAACGGTGCATTGTGCCTCAGATAAAATCCTTCTGAAGAACAACATGCACACACAGTATAATCTGACATTATTCCAGTGCTACAGGGAACATCTTGAACATAATTGCACCACATGGAAGTTGACTTGCTATGAGAAAAACACACAAAAAAGCTTTCACAACAAATCTGTAAACACATTTATGCTCCCAATAGCCATGATAAATCCAATTAAACAGCCAGGATTTGTGCTACAAACTGTCACTAAAGGAGTTAATGCAGTTTATGTGGCAGGGAATATCCCAGCTTTAAGCAAGAAATCAGTTCCTAGCTGCCTAAGGTTCACCATTTCCTAGTCAAGCCCCACTTGAGAGGAGGACTGGCAGGCAAACCAAGACTCTTTAAGCCCAGTTCACTTGTATCCCATCCGTGGTGGTATTATCCTGCCTCCCCATCGCTCTGCCTAGTCCTGGCATCACCTTCCCTCTGCCCCAGCTAGCTCCTTCGAGATGCTGTAGTGCCTCTCCCAGCAGTGCTGGTAATAGGACATCAGAACAAGGTCGCCTGGCTTTGTTACAAGCACTGTTTCATTTCAGGCACGATGCTGACACAATAACAAGAAGTACCCCAAGTCAAACAGGGTCCTGCAGATCCACGTGCTGTGCCCTACACAGTACCAGCAAGCCCAAGTTCAGGATGTGGCACCACAGAGAACCAGTTGCAAAAGCACGAGTCTTAAATGTGAAATAACTCATTTGCCAACATGTGGTTCAACTTCCCCATGGTTGCTTAAAAATGTGGTTAGTGCTAGTAAGCATACTTCTAAAGCCAGTTTAGCAGGCAGCCTTGTTTTGGTCTGATCTTCTGCTCCCAGTACAAAGCAAGCACATAGCTACCACAGGAGAGGAATTACTTCAGCCTGGAACTGAAGATTTTCTTTCCTGCAGATGCCAGTAGAGAACAAAGGAGGGATGCTGCCTTTGCACAGGAAGGAGTATTGCAGCATCAGGGAACAAGAAACTCTGTCCAAAGAACATCTGCTTCTGAGGAGCATCAAGCAATGCATGGTGAAGTCTGGGCTGGCTACCTGTTAGCCATGCTGAAAATCAATCCTGCTAAATCAATAACAGCACGGTGCCTATAATGGCATTGCTCTGCATCAAAATCAACAAAGCACTTTAAATCTCATCAATGAAGGAGGGAATTCTGTTTATGGGTGCTGAAAGCTGGTCCTAGCTGCAGCACAGCAGTGGAAACCCCGAGTGCTGGGGGGTGTCTCAGCACTTGGCTCTGTTTCTGAGCATCCTAACTGCACATTAGCCTTGTAGGTGAGACTTCAAAGCTCAGCAATTAATCGTCCTTCAAATGAAGGGTGTGCAGTGAACCCAAGCGTGTCCCACCCTTGGGGCTGAGGCTGAGGAGCAGTTGAGCCACTGCTCCTGCGCCGTCTCCCTGCTGCTGCTCCCCCCAGCTGCTGGTTTCTGTGCATACAATAGACAAGCCCTTCACAACCTTGTGATCTCTGCTATTCTTCAAAGGTTTGAAGCCCCCGTTTCCAGCGGATGTAGCACTAGTCTCTGTCACGGCTGTGGTGCTATGACTCACAGCAGAAGAGACTAATACAGCGAGCTAGGAAGTAAAACCAACAATGGGAAACGTCCACAGTATATGCCCACATAATACTGGCCAGTGATTTTGAGCATTGCAAGTTTTGGTCACTTACAGACGTGTTAAAATCACCTAATTCTCAATAAGTGGCAGTACCCCATCTTAGTCCAACATTCCCATTCTTCTAAAGGTGTCCCATGGCTGCTCAAGATCAGTACAGAGAAGATGGGTATTTTGGGCTTGAAGATGCTGTTGCATTCTTCTGCATCCAGGTAAAGCTGTGATCTTCTCTCCCCACATGAGGGCTATAGAGACACAGACACAAACTGAGAAATGGACAAGCATTAGCTGTGTGATTCCAGCCTGCTGAGGGTTTGGGGGCATCCAAGCTGCCCCAGCCACACCAGGCTCAGGCATAGGCTGAATGTTTGCAGTGCTGCTGCACACCTTGAGCAACACTGGTGAGACTCAAGTGCTTGATGAGTATTTCCAGGTGTGTCTAAGCTGTTTCTGACCTCCTTAGCCTGCAGCCTGTTTGGGTTATGGAGCTGGCAGGATCCCCTGCTGTGTTTGGAACTCATAACTTCTTTGAAGCAGGGAATGGTGTTTGCCAGCTTACCAGTGCTGTGGTGTGTCTCCATGCTGAGGAAGCTTGCTTGGAGCTAGGAACTGCCAAAGATCCAAGTCAGCTGGCAAATAACACCTGCCTATAGATGCTTTCCTTTGGAAACACAGTTCTGGGAATTCAGACTTGAGGTTTAATGACACAAAAGAAAAGCTGATGCTTCCAGACCATGCTGCTTCTGAGATTAAAAGCTTTAAAAGTATTTAAGCAGTAAAGAAGATGTCCAAGTCAGAAGCTCGCTCCCCAGTTAACTTTAACCCTTTGTCATCAAAACGGACAGAAATATGAAATATCTCTTTGCTCTAATACCTGCGTTATACAACTGGAATGGCCAAAAGAGCGCTGCGCAGTTAAAAAAGCTGACATCTCATGGAAACAGTTTCAGCTTTCAATCTGGAATCACTCTTGTGCCTCCATCTCTCATGTGTTTTCTGCAGTAAATCCTGAGGCAAGGCTAATCCTGAGGCAGGGCTGTCCAGACACCAGTGCTTCAGAGGAGCCTGGCACTGATGCTACAGCCTTTAGCAGGTTTATAACGAGACTGAACCTGGCGGAAATAGGAGTATGATACAAGGTCAGTCACGAGCAGGCAGTACGAACCGAAGACATGCCCTGCAGTCAGGAGCAGTGGGATTGTCACACAGGCTCAGGGGCAGACACAGCACCAGAGGAACCCACTGACTCCAGCAGAAGCGGTGCAGCAGGACACAGGCAGCAAGGGGCGATGCTGTAAAGCCCCAGAACAAGTCCCATCACAAGGGCATTTGGCAAGTACCTTTATTGTGCTTGGCACTGGATCAGAAAACTAAACCCTGATAGTACTTCGAAGAGAATGCCTCTCTCCTCAGTTCACCACCTTATTTCTTTCAGTTATTCATTCTTATCCTGTCAGAATAGATGCCAAAGCTGGAAACACTCAATTTGCAAGGAGGATGGAGTGGGCAAAAGTATTACTTCACAATTCTTTTGTTGTTTGACTCTCTTGAAGCTTCTCTGGCCACTGCCAGAGACAGGAGCCCAGGCTTGTCCAACCGTTCATCTGACTCAGTACAGCAACACTTTACCTTTGGTTTCCAGCTGGCATGAAAGGGGGAAAAAAACCCCATTTGTACTCTGCTGGAGTCACCATCACGAAAATCCTGTTGTTGTCAGCGAGAGCGAATATGAATGCTGGGAAAGGCTGAAATGAATGCAGGGGGAATATTTGTAAAGAACTATTTGGGGCACATCCTGCATTCCTCAAGCGCCTGCAGGAGCGGCTGTGACTAGCAAGGGCAAAATGACTGTACATCCTGCATTCACACGTGCACCCAGTATCTCTTGCTTATTGGTGTTTTGCAAAAGATAGCCCTTTAAGCAAATTGCCTTGGTTTAGGTAAAGACACTAGAAAGCTGCCTATAGGTAATGTACAATGTAAATCCATTACCCAAGCAAAGCCACTGGTGTATCTCTGCCTCATCATTCAACAGCACTTATTTTCTTGGTCTCTCCCATGTTTATATTTAGATAGGAAAAACCCAGCAGCCAAAAAATTCTGAGTTGATAAGGAAAACACAAAAAAAGAAAAGGTCATCAAGCAGCCTGTTTGGAGATGCACGGAAGCTTGATAATGAAGGAGGGCTGTGTCTGAAAGCAGGGAAAGCAGACATCTCAAAACGCCAGGCGTGCTGGGAAGGACGGGATGCACGCCAAGCTGGTGCACTGTGCCAGGGACAGGGATTGCACACCAGTGGAACTCAGTGTACAGCGGTGCCTGGGTAAGCAACGTCAGGCTGCGAAAAGAGGTGGTCCACAACCCCTGCTGCACCGGCTCTGAGAGCAAGGAGATGCTGTAGGTAGTTTGGAAGCGCTCAGTCACGGGTGTGCTAAGAGCCGCCAGCCGGAGCTGGACCTGTCAGAGCACACACACAGCAGAGAACAGGAAGCAGCAAGACACCCCAAAACTCAACATGTTGAACGGCAGCAGAGAGCCACAGGCCACCTTTGTGCTGTGCCCAAGAGCTGTACGAGGGACTGCCCTTCCCGGCCACGATGGCTTAGGCTGCCCTGTCTGTCTCACCATTTACTTAGCTAAAGGCAATGACAGAAGCTTCAAGCACAAGCAGGGCTGGCCCTGATGAGGCTCCCCTTGGCACTGTGCTGCACAATGAGCGTGCTGGCCCTGGACTGTGCCCTGTGGGGCTAAGGCAGCAGGTTCCTTCAATTCCCATGTCCTCCCTACCTTTGTTAAGGGGGGGCTATTCCCTGTCTAATGTTTCTAGGGAGCATTTTCTCATGTGAAGCCTCACGGGAAGGTTTCCATAAAACAATTGTCTATGAACAACTTATTCACGATCAGAACATCAACATGAGGGACTAGATCTTGAGCCAGTTTATCTCTGTTCCTAGCTTGCAGATAGGCATGGTTTGGAAGAGGTGCCCACCAACCACGCACCTGGCTGATCAAAATCCATGATTTTCCCTGGCCAGTGTAACGTCATATCAGCAACTGCAGTGGCATTTGTGCAGAAGTGTGATTACAAAGTGATTGGAAGACATCACCAGAGCCTTCCTAATACAAAACAGCCTCCTTTGAACTAAAAGACAGGCTCCTCTGACAGCACAGAGATCAATCATGAAGGTAGCTGAGCACATTAGGGCTAAAATTTAATTTCCAGAACCACTGGAAAGAGAGTTCTTTCCTCACATTTGTTTAGCACTGTTAGCAATTCATTCTTCCAAGAGCGCTTTGCCAAATCCCAGGACAATCACTAGAGGCTGCTGTATAAAGGTGGTAAAAAGCAGCAATGGTTAACGTGAGCGTAAATCTGAAGGCACAAGACAGACACACGCTTATCCATAAACAAGACCTTGTTCCTGTGGCCTCTTTTACAAAAGCCTACCACCTCCTGTGGTTCCCCAGAGCAGACAGGGGGGGAACACACACACACTGATCAGTTAGTTCTCTTTCATTCCTGGGCTCTCAAGGTTTGTTTTTAAACCACAGAATGATGTTTTGGAGCTCGTGACAGTAGGCAAGTCCTCAGTTTCTCCACAGGAGGGATGCAGCAACAAAACTGGTCCTGCAAGGTGATGACCTGCCTGCCTGCAAGTGGTGAGGGCTGTTCAGCTGCCAGCGAAGCCCTGGGTACGTGTCCGAGGCTGTCAGTTGGGATGCTAACATTAGTGGTGGGGCTTGGCTTTTGTGATGTGCTTCTCTGCCAACTAAAGCCCGGGCTGGGATCACCAATCTGTTTACCAGAGACCATCCGTAATCACAGAATCAAGTAGGTTGGAAAAGACCTGTAAGATCATAAAGTCCAGCCATCACCCCAGGACTGCCAAGACCACCACTACACCATGTCACTGAGAGTCGCAAAAGAAAGCACTAGATTTTGTTAAATACTAAGCTAAGCTCTGTATAAACTAGTGGCTTAAGAGCCAAGAATGCTTATTTTTGAGCCAACACATACAACCATGTTCCATTTTCCAGCATCGCCATCCACCAGCCTAGCTTATCCTTCATGTTTCTTTTACAGGAAATGTCCTTCCCACAATGTCGGGACTTTTCCCCACAGATAGATCCATGCAAGGTACTAGTGCCTGCACAGGGTAATCTCACAGCTGCTCTCAGGCTGCATCAATGCTCCCTCAGATAAGTAACAGGATCATTTATGCTTAAAAATGGGGGTTAAGAAGGGCTTGAAAAATGAAGTCTGTAACATATTAATCAGAGCAAATTTAACATAATAAATATAATTAAGAACCCAACCTCCCCCCCCGCCTCTCTATTGCAGATTCCAAGCAAAGGAGGAATCCAGGCAGATTTGTATCACTGCTTCCTTGCTATATAAATAGCTGCAATTGACATGCTAAAAATAAACCAGATAAATATTTAAGGCCCAGCGCTACTTAACTTACTGCTGTGCTTACCTACTGCTCCCTGTTGTGTAAATCAGGAATAATACCAATGAAATCAATGAATTTACACCAGAATCCTCTGCTGAAGCCGGAGGGAGGGACTGTGCTTCCAGCAATTGCAGACACATCCTCCCATGAACGCTTTACCATCAGCTGACTGAGCTTTCCTTCCTCCTGACCTACAGGCCCCTTAGACAGCAATGGGAAAGCAAGCACAGGGTTAAGTGCCAAGAAGGCTGGGTGACTCAGAAGCCACACAGGAAGGAAAAAGCTGCTTTATTCATAGGGGTTTATCTAAAAACATTCAGACTGAACCCGTCTCAGATACGCCTGAGCCCCAACAAAACAACAGGGGAATGTGTGTGATGGCAGAGATTTTCAAAAGCAGCTAGAATAAGCATCTTTCACTCAGATAAATAGGCAAAGGCTTAAGAAAAGCAGCATCACGAAAAAATGCGGTTCTTTTGCCTAATCCGTAAGATAAGACAGATAACCTTTAAAAAACGTAACTGTTCTTATTATTTTTTAAGGTTATCCTGAACAAGGGCTGTAAGATACCTACTACCTAGTGCAGTTTAGGAGAAGTAAATACTCCTAGCAGAACAGTATGTGTCTCGGTATCTACACATGTCAAATAAGATAATGATTACCATGAAACCACTGTAAAAAAAGAGTAGCTGTACTTTTCTTTGGTAGATCATTTTTCTCCCCCCAAAATAACTCAGTATTTTGCCAGTGAAATACTTCAAACTAATGCACTCCTGAAAAAACAGTTGGAGAGGAACAAAATGGTCTCAAATGGCTCTTCTGTCTAATTTTAACTCTAAGAGACCATTTTACATCAAATAAGGAGACAACATAATGTACCTGATAATAAATTGCATTGTTTGCAAAGGCACTTATAGAACATGAATTATTTGTGTTACTGGAATAAACATTCAACAGAATCCACCGAAACACGTGGAACTATTTAAAGGGAAATACAGTAGCTCTCCATCCTGAATAAACCAAGGGAAAAAGAAAAACAACCCCAAACAACAAAAAACCCAAACCAAACTGTGTTCAAGCATGTTTTGGAATTGTGTTGTTCTGATTACATGGGGAAAATAAAGACACAAAGGCTGCCTGTTTTGCTACATTTCTCTTGCTTTTCCAGGAAACCAAATATTAAGTACCTGGCTTACAAACCTCCTCCAGCAGTTGATCCCACTTCCTTTGACGTTCCCCTCCTACGAATGACACAATCCAACACCCACATGCCAGCTCTAAGAAAGCAAGAATGCTACGGCTTCAACAAACCCCCATCCACTCAGGGCTGGCCAAAGAAAGATAAAGCACCCTGCAACTGTGCAAACAAATTATACCCATTGCTGATGTAAGGAGGCGGAAGGGAGAGCAAAGGCGGGGGAAGGAATAATATCAGAGGCGGCATCCTTAGTCATCCCGAGTATGTGTTGAGATTCTTAACAGCACACCTGGAAATGAAAAGCCTCTCTTGGCTCTAGCTAGAAAGTAAACAGCAGGCTGCAACTGGGTAATGAGCATCACCTCGCAGAGTGGGAACTGGAACCCCGAGTGCCTTGTCCCCAGCTTGGATTTGAAGATGCTGCAGGGGACAGGAACTGTCTCCAGCAGCAGCAGGGCCCCAGGTAGGCAAAGCTTTGAGGAGCACAGAGGACCTCCCCATCGGTGGCCTGCACAGCTGTAGCCCATTTCTATAGCTGCACAGGCCAAATAAATCATCAGCAGGGAGCAGATGGATTCTCTGTGGAAGAAAAAGGATTCAGCAGTACAAAGAGGATTTGGTATCACACCTAACATTACAGACAGCTTTTAGGCAGCTACATAAAGGCATTGCAGGTGATACTGAGGAGTGCTTCACGGGCCAGAGTGCATTAGGTAGCATCACCTGGAGCTCCAAAAGCCACTACTCACCTGCCTTCTTTGCAATTACTGAAGTGGCAACTTCTCAAAAGCACGGAGCTTAGAGCCCTGCATGCTGCTTCCTAGGAATATGACCCATTCACAGTGCTACCAGCATTGCTGCCTGCCACAGCCAGACCTTCTCTGGAGCTCTCCCAGCCAAAAGCTAGTCTCACTCAACCCTCCCATCTTACAAGACCTGAGAGGGGCAGAGCCGCACCTGTAAGCGACCTCCCCATTTCAAACTGTATTTGTGAGCAGTTAAAAATACCACCTTTAAGATCAGAACCCGGGCTCTGCCCTAAGCAATCCTACCATTTAGGAAGACAAAGATACAAGCAAGGAGAATGTCACGTAATTGCTCAAAGCCACCCTGACAGGAGGGCTGTAGCGAGAGCACCGAGTCCCTTTTATGAGGCATTTCTCACTGTGGCAGAACACTGCCTAATAGCTGCTGTATCCTGCTTGAGTGAGTGCGTTCTCCTCGGAAATCAAGCAAAGGTTTCTAATCGTGTGTGACAGCGTGCGGTCCCCTAAAGCTACATTTTCCATCTGATTCATGCTGACTCCCTGCAACCCTACGACAGTTATTGAAAGTTAATTAGCAGTGAAGTGCAAAGAGCTCTAGGAATGAAAATACAAGCGAGAACTGAACGTGGAGTGTCTCCTTTCCCAGAGAAAACGCTGTCAAGAAGGTGAATGTAACCAAAAGAATATTGCAAATGTGAAGGGGATTCCGCTAATAACTTGGCTGTGATTGTCCCTCGCTGTTTAGATGTGCAACCGAGAGGTAATGTATTTCTAAGGGTGTATTAGGGAAGCAAGGAAGCACAGAATGCAGCATTTCTTTCTTCACTGCGTTTGCTAGAGAAAGCACCCGAAAAGTTATATAAAGACAACACCCAAATTACATAAAGACAAATAAAGATAAAAATCAATCGCTGCTTCCTTTAGCGACTGCAGTTTGTCAGATGTTGCACACGCTATCAAATCCCAACTATTTTTGCCCTTATCCTCCACTTCCTCAGTACTTGCAAGGAATAATCCTCAGTTAGATGCGAGCCCAGCCAGCGCGGAGCGGGTGTAGGAGGTGAGGCGAGGAGAGCGCAGCCCCGCAGCACCCACTCCCTGCAGAGGCGAGCGCCAAGACACGGTGCGAGGCAGTGGGCAGCCCCTCCAGGTGTTAAAAAAACCCATCCTGGCACCCCCGGGAATTGGATCCGGCCCTAAACAATAAAAAATAAACCCAAAAGCCACCTTCATGCAGAGAAAGTGTGTTAAGAACAAGGAAGCGAACGCGCTGTAGCAAAGCAAGCAGGTTGGGAAGGTCAGACGCTGGGCTCGGTGTAAAAATAGATGCTGGTGATGCCAGAATGCTTTGGCAAAATTGTGTTTATTGATTTTCATAAAACAGGAAGAAAGCGCCAGCCCTTTCCACCCGAGTGCTGGCTGTGACTCACATGCCACCTAAAACGAGTGCAGTGTGCAAGCAGGGACTGAACAGAGTCGGACCTGGCTCACCTACTCTCAGCACCGGTGGGAACACTGTCCCCTGTTCCAGGCTCTTCCTGTGGCTGCCTAGGAAACACGGAAAAGTGGTGGATGTCCACTCCATCAAGGCACCTCATAACATCTCAAGAGAATTCCTCCGGGTGTGGAAGTGTCGCAAGCTGTTCATGTGAGCCTTTGGTGTTTGACCAACACACACCCTGGTAAGGGCAGCCAACGCTTTGGGTCTGCCAGGCACGGACAGGACCATAACCATGAATGGTCCCATCACTGGGTTGGAAGAGGCCTTAAAGCTCACCCAG
>NW_009942763.1:21737-29339 GCF_000696875.1 Nestor notabilis | reverse complement strand
GGAAGGGAAGGGAAGGGAAGGGAAGGGAAAATATTGTTGCCACCTCTTGCAAACTGTGACCATCATCACCACCAGCCACAACAGAAACACAAAGCAAACTCCAAAGCCACAAAAAAAGCCGTGTGGAAACACCAATACCTGAGTCCCTTCTTAGGCAAAGTGTTCCTATCAAGATGTGGGTCGCTGCAGAGAAGTTAAAAGAAAAGAACTTCAGAGAAGAACAAATGGGAAGGCATCAGATCAGGATGAAGGACGTACAAATACCTGCATCACCTTTTCAGAGGAAAAGGTGCTGGGGCCTTCCTACAGAAACATGCAAAAACCTCCTTTGCCAGGTGTGGATTTGCACAAACATGCATCTGGTACTATGCCAATGAATCTCATCTATTCACAATGTGATTTTGCTATTTCTCCTACCCGAAATAAACAAAAATGGCTCTTTAAACGTCAAGCTTAATACTGTGCTTTTCAGCAGGCATGAGGCAGACTGTTTGTGAAAACTGATGAGACTCTTCAAGTCCAAACCACCTTCCTGTCATTTCTTTCAGCAGACACCATTTAGGGAATGCAGCTAATTACTGTTATGCAGCTGCAATGTACAGCAGTAAAAGTATTGAGCCCAGACTCTCTCAATTTCCAAATCTCAGCTTAAATTCCATTAACAAAGCAAATTGACTCTATCATCCAAACCTCAAATATTTAAGTTTATATTTTCACAACTGGTGAACTTGTAACTAAGCAGAATTTGTTAGTTTGTTTTTTAAAGAAAATATCCAGAAAATATCTGGTTAAATGATTCATTTCATGACAATCCTTATAGCTAAACTACAGCATGGGACTAATTAAAATCATAGCAGTAAGCAAAAGTGAGATAGAATGTTTGGATTTGGGTCATCTTTTCCTAATTTTAGCATTCATCTTTAGAAGGATAGGTGTACCCAAGTCCCTGCGGAACACTCATGAGCCAAACTGCAATAGAAGACTGACAACACGGAATGATATGGGGACTTAACGACAAAAACGACAGGCCTGAAAGGCAGTGGGAAAAGCAGCATGCCAGAGGAATGCTGAAATGCTAGTGAGAGTTTGGATTGGTAGAAAGGAAAAAGGGCAAGATTTTCAAATTGCCTTTGGAAAAGAAAGGAGGGGGAGGAAAAAAACACTTCCCCCCAAATTAAAAGATGTTCCCAGTAACAAAAGCAACACCAAACCCATGACAACTCTGCCATTCTCCAGACTGATTTAGGCAGACAGATGAGGTGTTTGAGGGGACTCTCACTGGCATGTCTTTGTGTCAGCTCACACCTGAACAATGAACACAGCAGAGAACTCAAGTGAGCACAGTCTGTCACAAAACAATTTGCTTCACTGAGATGGCCAACAAAACCTACAGCCTTGTGCATACTCCTGTCCTGAGACAGCATTACCTGTCCTGTCTCCTGGGCAAAGTATTTCGGCAGAATTTGGGGCTAGCAGCAGGGGAAGAAAGAGGGCTAGAAGAACCAGTCCAACAAGACAGAAAACAAGAGAAGGAATATTAGAATGAAAAGAGAACAGAAAGGAGTTATAATAAAGCACAAACCCAAACCCAAACTCTCAGAATACTATATTTGGCAGTAATTTTCTCCATTGAGATGCAACTACAGAAACGTTGCTACCTGACTGTGTAACGACACATCAGGATAAAGCCAACTTCCAATGCTTGCAAGGGTACTACTGCCTTCTACAAAATGTGTCTCAAAGACCATGCACTGCAAGTCATTGTCTGGTTTATCCCAATGTTAGCTCAATGTTAATACAGCTCTGACGTTGAAAAAGCAGTCCTGTTCCCTCCTCCCTGCTCAGTCTGTTCCCAGCTCCTACTCTGTGTGTCCACACAGGTACTGATAAATCTCATTGTGTAAGGAGCTGGGGAACTGATCAGTCTGAAACACAACTCACATGATCATTTTTCAGCTGGATCCAGCTCCCAGCTGGGTTCACTAAGCATTCACACGAACGCCTGTACCAAAACACTGTAGGGAACAACTGGAGAAAGGACAGGGCGGCAGTGGGAGGCTGAGAAGGGATTAAATGACTAAGGAAACAGGGACATCTCTTTTCAGCACGACCTCCAGTTTAAAAGCTTATCAAATGTTATAAACAAGAAGTTTAAAAAGAAACAGTTGGCTTCTCAAATCAAAATAACAATAACAATGGGTGGTTTTTTGAATATCACTATCAAATCAACTAATGGGAGATCTTTTTAAGGATAACAGAGGATGCAAAATTCAAATATTGGGTAGAAAGAAAACCTGTCATATTGGCTACCATGGCAAATTAAAAACCTCACCTGAACTCATCCTCTTGGTCTGAACTGGGCTCCTTGCCCGGAATGGTTTCTTTGTATGTTCTAATCGTACTATTCAGCATCATCTTTTGAGAAGCACAACTCGATTTCTATCTGCAGCACTGGCTACTGCTGCCAGGTCTTCATTCACATTTGAGATACAACCAAACATTATGGAAATGAGAGAAACCCCACTAACCTTTCAGACAAGGTGGTCTTAACACTGTTGGTTCGGACAAAGGGAGTCAGAGAATCATCTTTAGAGGCTGGAATCAAGCCACTGGAAGAGTTATGGCTCAGACCACCTCCACTGCTGAGAGAGATATCAATGGATTCACAGCTGGTATGAAGACTGCTGACAGACTGATATCCAATGCCATCCTTGCTAACAGCAGAAGAGCTACTTGCGTTGGTACCCCACGTTAAACTGTTGGAAGGAGCTGAATGGGCTGAACTGGGACTAGAAGCTAATGGAGATTGGTTCAGATCTGTGTTTTTACTATACAGCGGACTGCTGCCCCCACTGCTCAGTATACCACTGCCAGATGGCGAATCCAGATTACCCTGCTGGTTCATGGTAGCGTGAGGATTGGAGATGACTACTGAGTTTTTCATATTTTCAGCTGTTGTGATGGGAACTTGCTTATTAGGCTTGCCACCGAAAAGTCTGGAAGAAAGACAACACAAAAAATACATAAAATGGACTCTGAAATGCAACGGTATTTTATATCTAGACCATATATCTTCTTAGCTTCAGAAAACCAAGATTAAGCAACTGATTCTAGGTTGGACATATGCAACTATAAATTTATGACCCCCCTGTTTTCACTCCACCTCCAATAAAGCCCAGAGATAATTATGAGAGCTTTAAATCTATCTTAGGTGTGCCTACTCTGAATCATGAAATCCTACTTTCACAAAGCTAAAATCCAGCTTCAACAGAACTAAAATACAGCCAGATCATCTTCTGCTCCTTTAAGGAAAAACGATACCAGAGAAACACTGTACCGATTAATCTGAAGCATGGAATATTACAAAAGTTGAAAGCTTGTCCAGGTAAATTCTGTGCAAGTCACCAAATGCTCTCTACAGAAGCAGCATTTGTTGTGATGTAACAAGAAAACTATGTACCAGTATCAAATCTAGGTTTGTCTCATTTCAGGAGCCAAGATAGCTGGAAACTATTAATTTTTGAGTGTAGAATGAGATTTTACCTGCTTTGGCACCTGGAACTAGCTCAGTAAAAGATTAGCTGAGTGCCAGAACTAGTGCAATGAAGGGGATACAAAAGCATAGTTGGAGAAGGATGACTGCTGCATGTCCAGTTTGAATCACTGTTGCCTGTGATGCAGCTGCACTGCCAACGAAGAACGGACTTCAGTTCCCTCATTAACAGGTAACAGGAAAGTTCTCAGTAGTGCAAAGTTGTCTTTCTCAGAAGTAAACACGCTTCAGACTAGATTATTAATCATTCCAGGACTGATCCTCAAAATTACAAAGGAAGCATTACCTTTTGACTCTAGCTGCAAACATCCACCCCCAAACATTGCTTCTGCTTCTGCCGCCGGGCTCCTTAGCCCTTAGTTCCTTAGCTTCTGCGCCTTTGCAACCTTAGTTTTCCTCACACATACCAATATGGATTTGCTTCTTTCTTACCAACAGCGTGGCGTATTGGGGATGAAATCTTCCAAAGGGGGTATCTATCTCAGAAGGTAGGTCTCAGAACAGAGGACTACAGCACAAGAGCTCCTACAGATTTACAGGTGGGTACGCACCGAGCACAACTTTCTATGTTTTGAGTATGCCCAGGTTGTCTGTACAACCCATGCACACTAAGGCACTTTGTCCAACACTTCTCAGGAACACAAGCCTCGTAACAAGCTGGGCACCCTGCACACACGTGCAGTAAGCCCAGTGATGCCCACAAGCACTGTACTTACTGCACAGGTGCTACCTGCAGCTCCAGAGTACCTGTGCAAGATACCTGGAACACATCTCAAGCGGACGGCTGCTGTTGCATGGTTGCCACAAAGGACCTGGACAACACTGCTGGATCAGGCTAAGATGCACATCTATGCTTATTTCATCATCCAGCATTGCTCTGTGCCATGATCCTCTCAGCACCTGGTGCTGACAGACATTCCTGGTTTACCTGGACGTGACACCATGCCTCACTGATTAGGAGACACTGACTTAGACAAGTCAGTCTGAATGATAAAACCCATTCCTACAGGGATTTAGAGACATTTTGAGCCTAGGGTTTATTTAGAGTTAATCTTACTAGAGTATGAAGGAAAATGTCTGACCATGGCCTGCAGTGGCAATACCAGTTTAGGGTATTCCTGCTCCTATGCCATTGGACGGGGGGCACTGTACTCTTATGAGATATAATCTTGGAGCTTAAAAAAACCCCAACCACTCACAAAACAATTTTACAAGCTGTTTTTAAGCTATGCAGCTTCACAACCTCTAACTGCTTCACAGCCCCTCTAATACAACCGAAAGGATGCTGCACTGTGGCACCAACAGAAACATGTTGCTGCTGCAAGCAGTGTCTGGTTGAACCACAACCTCGTAACAAAACACATTCAGATGCGGTCTGAAGAGCATTCCTTTGAGTCCAGAGAAAATCCAACTCAGCAAGACAGTCACATTAACACAGAGATTAACTCTGGCAGGATATACCCTACAAAGAAGGGTATCTGTTTACTCCTATCTGCTATTACTGACATCGATATGTCTGAGCTGACTCTTGGGTCATGCATGTCTCCCATAAACAGAAAAGCAGTGTATTACATACTGCAAATTATTAAGGCCCAATTAAATAATAAAATATATAAATGATGGTTTTGCTTAAGGGACATGCCCGATACATAATACTGGAGCTAAAGGGAATACTGAACAGAGAAAGGCCCCCGTAGCAGAATTATAGAACTTCTTTGTGACAGCATAAAAGTTACATACATTTACAGACTTGCATGTAACTTAGTATCATTACAAAGATATGGTTTCTAATTTACTGGGTAATAATAAAAAATTCACAGGGCCTAGAGGAAATATACAAAAAACACGGGCAACTCATCTCAACTGACTCTGAAAATTAAGCTCCAAATCTGTATTCCCATTCTAGAAATCAGTAATAAGCAGATGAGGCCCAATTCAACTTTAATGCATTTTGATACGTGACAATTTAGACAGTCTGGTGACAAACCAACAGTGAAATTGTAAATCAAAGGAGGGAATAGTTAAATTGAGCCTCAGTGCCTTCTCTTTGAAGTTTCATGTGTTTCTAATCTGGACTTGATCTTAAAGGTCTTTTCCAACCTAGCTGATTCTATGATTCTAATTTACCATTTCAATTACATAGCTAGCAATGTGGCTTTCTAGTAATAAAAAAAATTAATTTCCAACCAAATGTCAAGATTAACGTGGCTGAGGCTTGCAACACTGAAAATCAGCATGTTTCATGGGGTGTACTATAGAAATAAAAATGTCTATTGGAGTTTTTCTCTTTAAGTAGACACTAATGGAAATTAAATGTTCTAAAGGACACGGCTTATCTAATGATAACCAGATATAAAGTATCTTGAATTGCCCTCACATAGGCTCTTTAAATAAAACCAGCCATCTAAAAAGAAGCAGTTTACAACTCTTCACAGCATTAGCCTAAGCTGCCATCCCAGCCATTATGCTTGCATTGGTGCTTCAGATGGAATGGGGCTTTCTCACATCACTGGAAGCAGGATGATGTAGCATAACTGTATGGGTATTATGGGCGTCAAGACAAAATGAAATGCAAAACACTGCAACTTGAAACAGACAAGCTCCTTGATGTCAAATTCCACTGAAAAATAATATTAATGGAACCTTTCACCAGTATCAAGGCTTTGATGCACACTGGATGAACAAATTAATTCCTGACCAACTCAGTGTTATGTGTGGGGTAGTTGTGGAGAAATAGACCAGAGAGAAGATTTTTGTTTAAAAGCATCTAAAAATAAGAAAATTCAACCCAACTTAGGCAGTAACTTCTCTTAGGGTTCTTCTACACAGATGAATAACCTGATGTTGAGTTCTGCAAAACACTGGCCTAATGCACACAGCTGAAAGATTGGTTTGGGTTAGGCATGTGAATCTAAGTATCGCAGGTCAATTTATGCTGTTGTCATCATGGAAATCTGAAATACTCTCCTGTTGTCAAGTTATAATTTGATCCACCATTGGAATATTTCCAGGTTTGTTACATATACATTGGTGCAAGAACTCTTTGGTCACCTTCACATAAGAAAACTTATTCCTTCAGCATGGATGAAGCTTTCAGGTACGATTTTTGTAACACACTCATAAAATCACAATTGCCAAACTTTTTTCCTCCCCAAATGTTCAATTTTCACTGCTGTTGCATGATGCACCGAGTATTTACAACACTGGCCAACCTGTTTATGTGAAATTCAATGGAAATACAAAGACCTTGATGTAGGACACTGAATAGTAAGTGCTCCACACAACACAGCCAGCCTTGGCGCGGAGACTCCTGCTCTCATTCAGCTTGGACTAACATCATTGCACGATCAACAGATTCAGTGCCTACCTGCGCAAAGTGGGAGAGGCCACATCGGGGTACTTGGCTCCTTGCTGGTGAGTACTTTGAGCTCCGCTAGAAGCAGTCTGTGATGCAGGATTCACTTTAACAGAATTACATGAGGCCACGCTTTCGTTGTCAGACGAAATCCCTTTCTCTTTATCAGTCTGATTGACTAATCCTGGCAGAGAGTTTCCAAGGATTACCTTGGCAGGCTCTCTCATTTTTGGGACAGGCAACCCGGCTGACTTGCTGCTTATGTTGGAGTCAATGCTACTTGTGCTAGATCTATTCCCAGCTCCACTTCTGCTACTGGATTTACTGGGCCGGGGTAAACTACGATACTGAAGATTAGTTCGGGCACTAAGTGCTAAGTAGCCATCATCCTGGTTCTGGGAGCCATCCACACTAGTCTTCCGACCAGTGGTCCTACCCATGAGTCCAGATGACTTTGGGATTTTTCCCAGAGTAGCTGATCTACTGGTGATCGTTGCCCCACTGGCAGTGATTATAGTCATGCCTACGGCTGACCCGCTCTGTTTCTTAAATCCAAATGTATTAGCATTAGCAGCAGTTGTTCTAGTGTTACTTGTGGGAAGCTTTTTGGATTCATCACCACTGCTGCGTCCTGCATCTGATGGGGAACGTTTAACATGTCCAGCTTTAGGAGATAGTCTACCCTTTTCTGATA
>NW_009942763.1:0-21706 GCF_000696875.1 Nestor notabilis | reverse complement strand
AAAATAGAAAAAGAATTCTAATATTTAATGACTTGAAAAACATCAAGCAAATGATGAAACTCAAAGCAGCATGAAAAGCAAAAGCGTGCTAGCCACCAAAGTGCGGTTAAAAGTTATGATCTAGTCTGCACTGAACTTACATGCCACTCTAATGAGTTATACATGCAGACTTGCCAGAGAAAGTATGTGGTGTGTTTGCCCTCAAGAATATGAAAAGCAGAACAGTGTTATGCCATAGTGACAGATAAGAAGAAAAAATGTTTCCCTCTTTAGCTACCATAGAGCAATCCTCTTTTATCATTAGACAGAAGTAGTGTTAGGCCATTAGTATAATTTTCCTACAAGGCATTGTTCAAGGAAGTGTCTAACTTGAACTTTTTCATTTACAATTGTGCACACAACCAAACAAGAGGAGAGGTATTAACTTACATTACTTGATTATGCACATTCAATCAATTTTCATTCACACATCTGCAAGAGCTAAAATCCCTAGTACATTTCTAAGAAAAGCCAGAACTAAATACTGTTTAGTAAAAATTAACATGCTGGTTTAGTATAGGGAAAAACAAAATCTCCTTAACCACACATACTGTATGTTCTTACAGTTAAACTTGACTTCAAAAGCTGAAATTATACTATCTATTCTGCATATGGCAATACTGTGCCCAATAAATAGCTCAGCTTAAGACTAGAGTTGTCATGAAAACAACTTCCATGGTGTATTAATCCAAAATACGCATTTTCAAATGAACAGAAATAGAAATGTGGACGTATGAGATGCTGCAGAGGTTAAAACAATAGCTAAAAATAAAAACAGCACTACCTGAAGTTCAGGTTCTGCCTCTGGAAAGTATTTAAACTGTTTTCATACTGAACACACTTTTTGGCTTGTTTCTATCTTACACCTTTTCTCACCTGTTCCAGGTGTCTTTAACGTGCCTGAGGTGGTTGAAGGTTTAGTCCTTGGTGTGGTAATGCCAACTTGAGCTGACATGCCCCGTCGCCAGGAGCCCGTCTGTGAAATAACAGTGTTCTTCCTACCAGAAGTGCTTTTATCAGATTCATCTGACACATCAGAGGGATTCCGCCTCCATTTAGATCCTGGCTCCATTTTTATGCCACTATCAGATCCTCCGTCTGATTTCTTGACTTCATCACTGGACCATAAGGAATTCCGCTCAACCTGGGAATGCTTTTCTGCATCAGTCTAGGACAGATAAGGAATTACAAATACTACCTTCAGAGCAAGCCCTTCTTTTAAGAAGCTTCATAAATGAGAACCATCAAATGATTCATCAACTCAGCAGTCATTTCTAAGTACCAACAAACATAACATAACATACCTTTGATAAAGAAATGTCCCACAAAGAAATGAACACTTGCAATGATGCATCTTTTTAATATGCTAGGAAAAAAATACAAAAACCCCATAACAGCCATGCCCCTTAGAATAAATAAAGAAAAAAAATAAAAAGAAAAAATCCACTTGATTTATAAAGGACATATTCAGCTCCATGACATTTATAATCCTCCATCTCAAATTTCTGACGAACCCTTTTACTGTAATGCCAAAAAAACCCTTTCAAACCTGTGCAGCCAGCTCCCCTTTGTTCTTGCTGCTTTCCTATCTCTTGTCTAGCAATCTGATCTCCAGAGCATGAGGAGGCAGCTTTTTGAACAGATCTGAAGATGTGGAATGCTATTCATTCTAATCTAATATAGTAGAAGGACACCCACGAGCTGAAGAAAAATGAATCCCCAACAACTTTCTAGCAATATTCAAGAGTGCCTTAAATACATACGTTACCGAAGTTTTTAATTCATAGTCAACTCTTACACACAGTTTACCCTATTTCTGCACAGATTGCACTACCAATCCTTCATGAAGAATTTTGCAAAGTTCAATGTCAAATACAGAATTTTTTCATAAGCAAGCCTTTGCCTAGTTCTCAGAAATGGTTAAATCTATTAACCTATATAATTATTTGTAATGTATTCCTCATACATTATCATTTTCTATTGCTAACGATTATTCCTGCAGAATTCTACTTCTCCTGTCAAATGATGTTGATTAATATGGGCAAATCTGCAGTACCACAACCTATTATTTTGTGATCAGGCACGAATGATAAATATTCTCACATTTGACCATCATCCACACAACCCCCTGGCCCCCAAAACACAGCTGAAGTGTTTTCCAAGCATCCCAGTACCATGAAAGACTGACAATTCAACACTTGATCATGAAGCTCCTGAGTAAGAGGTGGCAAATTCTCGTAAGGTGCTGGAGAGCTATTTCTTCCCTGTAGCCTCAGCAGAAGATGAATGTGCACTAGTCAAATGGTAGCATCACTTAAAAGGAAATTATTTTAAATACCCCAAAGCATTATAAAGCCCACAACATTTTACTGCTTTTGGATAATCAGAAAAGCGAAAGGATGCATGATAATTTACCATGCTTTCAGCAAAATTATCTATTTTATTCAAGTTCCTAAGGTTTAGGAGTTTCAAGCTTATGACTCTTCCTATCAGACGACTCCATTAACATGAAAGAATCTAGGGGAACTGTGGTTTAATTTCCTCTGCTTTTTATTGTAATAACCTTTTTTTTTTAAAAGCCTGAAAAACTAGTTAAGCAATCAGTATGTGAAAGCTGACACCACACATTACAATGGTCTTACTTTAGTCACGTGAAATAATGAGGGCCTGGGTTATTAGTTTGTATATTAAGTCATTACACTAATGACCATTTGCTGAATTATGGATTTAGATATTATTTTCTTGTGCTTTCCTCATGCTATGCAAATGTTGTTTCCCTGCCTTTCCATTCAGACAGCGCAACTCAGCCTAGGCTTGAATAAAACACTGCTTTCTAACTTCCTTCTTTTTTTGATGGCTGCAAGTTCTGGGGATGATTATCTTTCTAGTTATGACTATTGGTAAGTGCACAATAAATTCACAGTGTGACTCTTTTGATGTCCTGTGTTCCTCTAAAATCACCATTTCATGCAAATGTCTCCTAGATTTACGTATCATACAATCCCAGACTGGTTTGGGTTGGAAAGGACCTTAAAGTTCTTCCAGTTCCAACCTTCTGACATGGGCAGGGGACACCTTCCACTAGACCAGGTGGCTCCAAGCCCTGTCCAGCCTGGCTTTGAACACTGCCAGCGATGGGGCAGCCACAGCCAGCGCCTCACCACTCTCAGAGGGAAGAACTTCTGCCTAAGATCTCATCTCAATCTCCCCTCTGTCAGTTTAAAGCCATTCCCCCTCATCCTGTCCCTACATTCCTTTTCACAAAGTCCGTCTCCAGATTTCTTGTAGGTCCAAGACAGTATAAGCAAGAAGAAATAACTGATCAACAAAACCACCTCACCATCATCCCTCACATACTCTCATTAGTATCTTGCTTCAAGTACTTTGTCTGGAATTGTGTATTTACACTGTTAGTGTTCAAGAGCAAGAAATATACCTACTTGCTAATTGTAGAGTAATTCTAGTTTTGGCTGAGTGAAATATCCCCGTACCTTCTATTTCCCCACCTTTGCACCTGTAACGATACTAAAGCCTCAACAGAGAGAGCAGCATTATAAGAAGTCCTCTATCTTTGCTCTCTTGCATTTCATTTCACTACTATACCCACAGCCGAAGTTTTTCTATAGCCTTTGAAACGCTGCACACCTACCCTTGAAGCCCTCTGGCCAGAGATGTTTCTGTTTCATGGTAAACACTGAACAGCACAGAAACATGACTAAGGAATCAAAACCAAAACACAGCGAAACCTGGCTTGGGGATTGCAGTTGAAACTCCACCTCCTGAAAGGGTGAAAGTGGGTATATTATTTGCTGGAGGCCATGGCAAGACCCGGCGAGCATGAGCTGGGAGCAAAGCCTGCATCCGGCTCAGCTGGGAGCAGTGGTAAACACCAGGATTTCTCAGCTTCTCCCTACAGTTCTGTAAATCCAATTACAAAGCTGTGACCAGACCAAACCTGTCTTTGCTCCAATGGAACTGAGAATCCGCCTTGATCTAACAGCTTAAAGATGCTGCTGCTTTCAATTTGAAGGAATTGTTTCCTTTCCATCTTCTGATCTTTTTAAACATTAATAAACTTGTTCATGTACTTGATCTGTTCTTCTCTCCGATCTTATTGCAGTGATGTAAGTTATTTTCAAACACCCACGATGTCTTAGTTTCTTTTTAAAATGTATGTATGATGTGACTTTAAAGGCATATTATATGCAGTGCCATGTAAAAGGTAACTTATCTACGTACAATGTAAGAGAAAAATGTTAGGGCCCCAAACTTCATATATCTACATCAAGTGCTTTGGTACTTGACATAATCAGAGCAAGACAAGGGAACACGGCAAGGCAAATTCTGGTTCTGATCACTAGCTTGTTCAGAACCAACTTGTGAACATCTTCACAGCATTGCTACAAAAACAGGCTACAACTCCGAATGTCTACAAACATGGAATTACTATCATATCAAAGTCCTGCTTGTCAAAGATGGAGAAACTACAGCTTCTGGAGTATAAGGTACTCGGCAGCTCTGAAAATCACTTCTTTAACAGAGACTTTTTTCCTACTACAACCATGTCTTCTTCCTCTGCAGAGACAATTCTGCTTAAGTTTCTGATTTTATCAGTAGACACCGACATGTTAGGGCTCTCTCCCTTTGATGTTGCTGTGTTATTTGTCTGAACTCCCAGTTGAACATGCATTAGCTTCAAGCTCCCTCTTGAATTTTCTGCAATCATTTGAAAAAGATGTGGCAGAATCACAGCAGCTTAAAAGTGCCTACTATTTAGGAGAACTAAAGCTCTCAGTAGCCTGAACAGAAAAGTCCACGTCCCTCCGGAGATGTCTCAATCCTTTGTGGCACACCAGCCAGGGGAACACAAACCTGGGCAAGGGCCATTATACAGTATCCAAGTAAGACAGAAAAGGCATATATACAGCATTCACTGTGTCACGAGCTCTACTTTGGGCAGCAAAAAATCAATCCTGCAAGCTATGCATGGTTCCATTACTCCAAGCTATTTTCATTCCCTTGGTTGACAAGATTGGGATAATCTGTTCAAATTAAAACGAAGTATTTTATGGACAATAATTTGCAGACAATAGCAATACCCAGAATAAATATTGTCAGCAACAAAAACTGAAGCAGGTCGCAGACACACATGAAAAACCTGCAAACACAACTTGCATGCCTTAGCTCCCAGCTTTCTCTCGTAATAACTATGCTCTACTGTCTGTACAAGCTTCAGGTGCTTTTCTTCTGATGCACGTCTGTGCTCTCTTAGGTGCTGTAATATACGTGGAGGAGGAAGAGGAGTTTGTCAACGCAGATTTTAATCTCTCAGAGGTGTTTCCAAGAATCCGATCCACCGGAAGATAAAAGTCAAATGAGTTTCTATTTTTTTCCTTAGATTAATGTTTAGTCTCATGTCTCCCTTTTTTGTCCTTTTTTCCCCAACAGTATTACGATGTTAAGATGGTAACAATTGTCAAAAAATACTTCTAGTTGTCTATGTTACTCTCTCTGTTACATACTGAAAACACATTTCATAGATCTTAACTCCTCTCAACTTGTATGGGACTTGCAGCAGCAGTTTTGAGTGTACTTGCAATTGCTGATACACAACCAGAGGCTAACTGGAAACGTTTTATGTAGGCTCAAATATGCACCTTGTGGCAAAGGAACAAAGACTAGTATGTGCTTGCACCACAGTCCTGGAGGCAGAGTAACACTCCACAGTAACCTCACGTCTACATTAAATCTAAGATCAGATTTAGGGTCCAGTCATGAAAAAAGAGGAAAGACACAGAGGAGGTCATACCTGCACCCCTCTTCTCTACCTGCTGCAATGCCAAGTCACTGCATCCCAGTTGCTTTGACACACAAAACCTTGAGCAGATGGGTGTAGAAAGAACAAAGCTGCACAACTCAGACCTACATTTTTCCAAACAGAATTCCATACAATTGGGAGAAAAATGCAGCTTCTATTACTGCAAATCTCTGCATTCTGCAGTCTTATTATGAATGAAAACCTATTGGCTACGTTCACTTGTTTTACCGTCTTTAGACACGTGGTATCTGAGCACAAAATGTACGTGTGTGCTGCCAGTGGGTGTAAAATTTATCCTCCCATGAAATGCTGCCAAATATAGAAAGCCTGTGATACCATGCAGCCCTGGAAGTTTATCTATTCCATTTGCCTGGCACTCTTTCATTTCCAGTGGAAGTGTATATAATCTTTAAGCGCTCATGTTTCATGTTGACTTAATTAAATCCCCTTCTTTAAGAGAAAACATAATACCTTTTCCAAAGCAAAAGAGAAATCATATAATCCCATCTACTGATGCCTATTTTCTGTACAGCAGTGCTGCTGGGAAGGCAGAAGCCATCTGTTGCCACACCACAGCAGCAGAGATGCCACAGATTTCACGCACAGAGGAAATATTCCTAAATGGTAAAGTGGTTATTATTTCTTAACATTGCCTTTTCAGTGCTACTGTCTGTACTGAAGACTGTGTGTTCAAGTCCATCCAACTTAAAACAGTTACACCTATTGCACAGAGAAAATAGTAAGTATCAATGTAACCTGTGTAAACCAGAAATCTTACCTGTGCATCTAAGTTTTTGCGGGAGGAGGCAGGCGTGTTGGCATAGGAGCTGATAGAGGAGCTAGTGTTAATGTCATCAGTGCTGAGGTTATCTATGGTGTCACTGATTCCACTGCTGACAGAGCTGCTGTCATCCCAGCTGGAGAAAAACACGACAAAGGTAAAAAACTAGGGTCAAAAGGCAGAAGCATCATTCAAAAGGAGAAGTAGTATTTCTACAAGCCTTATCCCACTCACAGTTATCAACTGAAAATAGTCTCTCATTTTCCTAACTTATCTTCTTTGCACTTCCAACACTAAATCCTCGCAGCTCATTAACTAAAGTGTCGCCACAAAGCCTAATGTATACCATCATTTAGTCAACAGCACCAGTGATACAACTGTTCTTGACTCACCTGGAAGTTTGCATGAGTAAAGAGATTTCCAGGAGACCCTCAAAATTTATGCCTGCAGTCCTAAAGCAGGGCAAGGTGGTGCTAACAAGGCACCTCCAGGTACGCATAGCACTGATTTGCTAAGCCCTAACACAGAGATGGAACTTAAATGCATGGAAAAAATCCATCCTGAAGCAATCTTTTGTTAATTTAACCTGGCCAACAACCGGGATCTACCAGCACAGCATCACCAGTCTCGGAAGACTTTAGTAATTGAAAGCTTAGTTGTTCAGATGGTACATAGCCCTCCTGAGCTATACAACACATCCTTTCCAAGGAGATCTAACTGCTTACTATTCAGAACTACCTTCTTCCAGTGTGTGATAGTGTCAACATTTTCCAGTTAAGTGAGAAACACGTAACTGAAATGTAGGACACAGAGAACACCAGCATAAAACATCTATGCCTGAAAATATGCAAGTGTTAGAACAGACAGGAAAAAAATGATCTAAAAGTCAAGCCAGATGTTCCAATCCTAAAATGCCCTTAAAAATAAACTAGTGAAGGAAAAGATTTATAAACTGGCTTACAAGTGCTCCATCTTGGTGAACAATAAAGCTGGGACTGGCAAGTAGCTCTGTGAAGACATTTTAGTCTACTGATGGATAACTACTTCTGGGAATGCATAAACACATATTTCATAGATCATTTGTGAAAGTTAGAGGGGTAAGATCATCTCCTTATAGTTCTCTAGCTATTTCTCACCACAGCCTCAGATTTTGGAAGCTCCAGACTCTCTTCCCCATTGCATTTCTCTCTGCTTTCCAAACTTGTAACCAAGAGATTGAAGTGAGGTTTTTGACCTTAGAGTGGAAGCCATTCACAAGCTGATACATACATTTAATATATGCACTTAAAATTTAATTGTATGTTGTCTAATTGAATTCTGTAAAGAAAGGCAACCTGTCTGGTTTCTTGAATTTTATTCATAGCTTCACTGCTGATTTACTATATAGCCTTACTATAACCTTTGGCAACTCTGAAATGAAAAGCATTTTGGTCTCATTACAAACCAGCTACCTGTATGGGTTTTAATGATGCTTTCATGACTTTTAATTGCTTTTTGCTTACTTGGGTGTATTTCATTCACCCACATCTACGTGAGGCCCTTCAGGGACCTAAGCACAGCTTAACCAGCAGCACCGTTGGCTGAACTGCCTGCAGAAAGGGTTATTGCTTGAAGCTGCTCTCTGCTACCGCTTTGTTCCCGGTTACGGTCCACATCAATCTGCCAGCACAGTCATTTGTGCCAGTTCTCCAGTATCACTGCAGACAAGGCCAGCTGGGAAGCTCAGATCAACAGCTTCAGAAAGCCGGATTGATTTTGCCTTCAGGAAATTTGGAAGTGCTCAGCTACGCTGCTCCGCTGGCAGAGGACAGGGATGGGGAAGGACAGGGATGGACAGGGACTGACACTAGGACACCAGCCTTGAGGTGAAAACCAGCCAGCCAGATCTGACAGACAGAACAGGTTTATTTGCTATTTTCCAAAATCTTCCAGAGCATAGAATCCCAGACATGGGCAGGGACACCTTCCACTAGACCAGGCTGCTTCAAGCCCCTGTGTCCAACCTGGCCTTGAACACTGCCAGGGATGGGGCATAACTGAATGAAAGATATGCTGACCATACAAAAAAATCCATGGAATCTAAAGAGAAAACCATATTTCCCTCCCTCCCCCCAATGCCTAATGTGGAAAAACTGAAAACTTGGAAAAGAATTGAAAGGCTTCTTTGAAGCACTTTTTTTTTTTCTTTAGAGCAGGCGATTACATATTACAACACAAAATTTAAAAGTTCTATTCCTTCTAAATTTTAGATTTTAAAACCAGGACCTATAACTGATATTTACTTCTATTTCAAACATAAAGCAATTGCAATTCTTAGATTTTTGTAAATGCATCAATAGTTACGAATAAATTAAAATCACTGCATAAAAAGAATAGCTTATGTAACTATAGCTACAAAAGAACAGCTTGTGTAGCAACTAAATATCTTTTCCATTTCTGAACCTATAATAAAATCATAATAATAATAATATCAGCAATGCCAATGTTTTCCATGTTTAACAGTTTAATTTCTTTCTTACGGAGATACAGCAATGGGAAAAAAAAAAAAACCAAAACC
The DNA here is from genome assembly GCF_000696875.1 of Nestor notabilis. Classification (NCBI taxonomy): domain Eukaryota; kingdom Metazoa; phylum Chordata; class Aves; order Psittaciformes; family Psittacidae; genus Nestor; species Nestor notabilis. Next base: position 12,511 of record NW_009942763.1, on the reverse strand, counting down.
AAAACCCAACAAAAAATAGACCCCCACAAAACCCCCAAAACAAAAAAAACCCAAAAGCCAAACCCAAACAATAATGATAATCTGTGTGACTCATAGTTCTATCTTAAACGTACAGAAACATTACATTTACAACCATTCACTAAACTATCACAGATCCCCATTCACCAGCATCTAAAGAATGCAGCTAATATTACTCATAAATAGTTTTACTGGCATCAACCATTGACTTCAGTTGGGCAATCTAAGTCATTATGGAAACATCTAAGTGCCCTTCTGAACTGGGACATGTGCCCCAGGACAAAGGTAGAAGCATGCACCTGAATACACTGATGGTTGTGGCTTTCCTTTAAGTATATCCTCAGCTTTAAGTCTTTCATGTTTGGACGTAAATCATGAACAACTGAAGCTTTGTGTTTTTGAGTTAACTGATCTGTTACGAAATTAAAATAGATTAGCTATTCTGAGGTAGATATCTAGCATTTTGGCTGCCAGAAGCCAAGCAACACAGCTCTTGTAGGGATGCTGGTGACACCAAGCGATGACACTGATGCACACAGCTGTTGTGACAAGATACAAGGTAACATGAACAGTTATTGACACTGTCCTTTGGAGTATCATTAGAGATGGTTTAAATGCAAATGTGATGCATGTAGAATTCAGTGAATTCTGTAAATCAGATGCCAATGCAATCAAATTTATGAGCATACAACATATACTGTTAAAAAGTAATGCAATTAAAGCACATATAACTCTATCAAGGATCCATTTTCCACTAAAAGCTCTTAAAATACAAGAGTGTAGAGAATGTCACCGCAGGTCTGTATCTGCATGTGGGGGAACACTGCAGCTTCGCAAGAGGACAGCATCTGTTAACACATTGAGGTATCTCAATTTTATGTTGCTCTTGAAACAACCCCAAGTCTTCCACATAGATTAGTTCACTTTTACCTGATCCAGTGCCTTGATGGTTAAAGTCAAAAGCAACGAAGCAGAATGGGGAATCTACCAGCCCTAATTAAGGTGTTCTTGGCTCCCAGAGCTAAGATAACATCTTTGTAATTTAGCTGGTGCAACTAATAATTTCTGATGTCAGCAGAAGTCTACTCAACTATAACCTGAAGCTGAAATGTTTAGCCTTTCCTTTCTCTATTTGATCAATCACCTGAAACTTTACTTCGATTACTGGAAATTACAAAAAACCCCAAACCCTTAAAAAGTGTATTATGCATGAAAATACACCACCACCCAGTTAAAATCCATCACTGCCATCACTTCAGAACTCCCACAAAGCTGCCTCTTGCTCCCTGTGAAACTAAGCACCCTTCTTTCCCTGCCCATCTCAGCCTGATCACCCTTACGTGACTACCAACAGTGCCACTACAGATCACCTGCATGCGGCACCAGGTCAGCTACTCAAAGCTGCTCTTTGAAACAGGTTTGCAAAGCGGTTAGGCTCAGGCTTGTATTTTTCCACAGTCTATCAGCACTTTTCCATTTTGCATAAACATCATCCATAGAATTGGCTGCTCTTTGTCAACTTGGACAGGAAACCACCCTGTGATCCTCAGGACAGCCCCCCTCTGCATGAAAACTTCCCCCTTTACACATCCAAAGCAAAGGAGTAATTAAAACCCGACTAAATAAAGCTATTGTTAAAGGCTGAAAATGCACCCTTCTTTACAGACGGGTGTGGATTTTAACTTTGGTGGATCTACAGTCAAACCAAAATTACAATGAACTGCTGAAAAATACATTTGTCCGGGACAGGGCCTTGGGGCTTTACAATATTTCAAGTGGAAACATGGTAACTATCCTCTTCTACCTAAAAATTTAACTATTTGTAAGTTGATAGAACAACAACAACAAAAACTCAAGGTGCAAAATGATGAAAACCTCACTGCACCTTCAAAGAAATAAAAGGAAAAATAAAAAAGCCAGAAAAATGTAGATGCGCTATAACATGAGACACTAAGTGCTGCAGTTTCCACTGTTTTCCTCTGGGATTTCCTACAACACTGACATCACTGTGTGAGAAATCCAAAAACCATACACAGCCCCTTGCATGGTTTTCCTTTCAAATTGTTCTGAAAGGTGACAAACAACCCTTTGCGTAAGAAGGGATGGAAATGTACTTTGAGAGAAACAAATGTAATTAATGTATTTGACACTGTTACGTATCACCCATCTTCCCCACGTCTTCACTACTCTCTTCTTATTACAATTCAAATCATAAAATAAACCACTTTTGTCTCTAACCCAAGGTGGAGCCCCGGGACAGGATTGTCACCTTGAAACACTCTGTAAAGCCAGACCAAGAAAAGTAAACCAGGCAAAATTAATATAGACAATTTCAAGCTGTTTTTTTCTGGAGAAGAACCTAATCCTTTTAATGACATTTTTTTGGTGCAGAGTTAAAGTGCTTTAAGTGTGCTGTGAGCTATTCAGACCATTTCCGTGACCAGTGACTATTTGGTTTACCACCACAAAGCTGAGACGCAAGTCACTGTCAAGCTCTGCTTAAAATTCCGCCAAGATGTGTTTTCAACATTTACACTTAAAATACCTATTTGTAAAAAAGAAGAACTCACAGAAGAGAAGGATCAATCAGTGCTGAAAAAGACTGGGTAAGAAAAGATTGGTAGAAGCTGGAAAACTGCACATGCTCCTTTCATTTAATCTTTTTGTATCAGTGCTAATAATCTGATAAAAACAACACTGCGTTTTATTTTGTCTCCTAAAATCTGACCAGGAATTTGACCAAACCATTGTCAAAAGTTGAAGTCAGCTGAGCACACATGCACAGAGGAGCTGCTAAACGTGGCTCATCTCAGGGAGTTTACTATCAGAAACTCTAAAGCTTCGTGAAAGCAATCTCACTTTCTACTAAAGCTCATTACCTCTTGCTCTAAAACAGAAAAACAATGGCACCTTCTTCCCCTGAAGAGACCCTTCGGTCCATCGCTGCCTGGAGCCACTAAATGCAGCAGCCAGCACAACTGTATTCAGTTGCAAAATACTTGACTGGTGGAACTTGTTTTTTTGGCCATTGTTCACAGCAGCGGTTCCTCTGGCATTGCAGAGCCTCAAGGGAAGGTGAGGAACCAGAGCAAGGCACTGCCTTTGACCCAAGTGCTGAATGAACACGAACTCCCAGCTAGGTGTGAAAAATCCAGTGTAAAATGTTCCAACCAGCTACCAACCCATTCTCCTGGACTCAGAACCTATAAACCCCCTTTAGTGTTCTATCTGGAGACTTACTGATTTTATAAAGCAGTTTATAGACCAGATCTACACCTGGTGCACAGGGCACCCCTGCAGCCAGCAGCACACTCAACAGCCATGGGATTGATGCTCATCCCTGATCACCCACGGGATTGATCCTCCTGCCTTATCGTTTCTGTGCTACTTCATTGACTCCAAATGATCTGCACCACTGAAAGCTGGAAAGAAGATCAGTCGTCATATCACAATAAAATCAGTGTTAAGCCTTAGTTGTTATTATGTAAAAAGAATTATGCTTTGTTTGTTACGTCTTTGTTTCCAAGACAGTAAGAAGTGCTGAGGAAAGTCTTCTAATGAAGGTCAGAAATCCTTGTTTGTACATGAATTCTTTGTTATGTACAAAGCCTTTGAAGCCCTCCAGAAAACAGATCCCTGTAAAGTGTACAGCCAGCATGTGACAGCGATGGACTGAACAAATCCACAGAGGTCAAGCCAAAGCTGCTGGGGACCCCTGAAGTGAAGAAACAGGGAGGAGTTCCTGGCAAACGTCTAGGTGTGGATCACCACTGCAGTATGCCTCCTCCTCCTCTTACCTTGCAGCCAAGCCCCAGCCCAAACACCTCTCTCCTCCAGGCAATGGAGAGTGATGATAACCCAACACTGGACCGTGCAGGTTTCTTTCTCCTGCCTGTCTTACCAGTTGATACTTTCTTCTCCCCAAAAAGCAGATACCTTCGGGATCTCATCACATCCTCACAGAAAGGCACTGCTTAAGTTATGACTTAAAGAAGGGGCAGTACTTGTAAACAACACAGACATGTTTTCTGACACCCAACTACTTCCTGTATGCTCTCCAGCACTGGAGTGAGCTGGTGAGAGCTCAGCAGCTCACCACCACTTACTGGTATCCGGCAGCTTGAGGCTCCAAAACACAACAGAAGCAGGCTTAAAACACCAAGAAGAAAAAGAGTAGATTAGCTAAATTCTTACAGGGCTGATGTTAAGTAAAACATGGAGGGAAAGGAATGAAGGGCAGTACAGAAACAAAACTATGCAAGCTCCATTGAAATTCCCTGCTGCTCAGTGTGCTTTTCAAAGGCTCCTGGGGCTGGATCCACTTGCCCCCAGCCAGGGCCACTTGCCCACCTGCTCTCCCAGCACAAATGGCCAACTGGGACCACTGGGCAGGCTCACTCAGGGGAAGGTGGCGGTAAAGCATAGCCCCAGAGCCAAAACCTCCAGCAACAGGCAGGTAGGATATGGCTCCTTTGCTTCCCAGTCTTGTTTTAATCCCTCCGGACACTCCACTAGTGACACCAATGCAAATCTGTTAGAAGTCTGCAGGCAGTAAAGCCAGCAGAAAATGCAGATTCACACACACACACACACACACACACAGAGATATATGCATGAAGACCTGAAGCAATTCCCAGTCACTGCGGAAGTTCTTCCTTTCTCAAAATACACTATAAGCTTCTACATAAATTGATCAAGGCAAAAACCTGTGCATCAGCAAAGCAGATTTCACACTTGAGAATGGCTCCTCTCCCACTCAGCAGCCTGAGCCGCAGCGAAGCACATGGAGACAAAAGATAATGCCTACATTTGCACACTCTTCTCCCATCATAAAAAAAGGCAGAAAACCACAAAATTTGTCTTTCTGAACATGTTAGAGCCTGCTGACAGATGTCTTAAAATAAAGCTTGGCAACAGGAGGTGTTAATTTGATCACAGAGCACAGCACTGCTTCTCAGGAAGCCAAATCACTGAAAACCAACCTCGTTATCACCGCAGTGATTTATAGAACAGACACGTCATCAAGTGCAATGTGTTATTCTTTGTAATATGGAGATGTGTGGAAGATATCAGCTACTACCAACTCTGAAATCAGGTTTTTTCCCTAACAGAACTGCAACACCCTAAGTAGTACCAGTAATTCCTGGTTTCTGTCAGCCTTGAAAATTAGGCTTATTTGCAAGAAACTGTAAAAAGGAAAACGATCTTCTAACCTTACTCAAACTAGGCAGCCGACAGAAATTTGTACAGGAGTGAGAGTAAAAACGGTATGTCCTAAAAATCAAGTGCATTCTCAGCTGCGATCTGGCCAGAAAGAGCTTCACACACGCCTTTGTTTCCCTGAGTGAGCTCATTCCCACTGACGTTCCTCCTTTCCACAGAAAGCAAACTCACGCTGCTAAAATACAACAAAGCCCCACAGTTTTCTGAGGTTAAAAGCCTGGAATGCTGGTGCAAGATAGCTGGTTGGATTGCAACCTGTGCGACAGTCGTAACTGTCCATAAACCTTGCAGACCCCCAAAGCTAAGTCAGAAAAAACAAACACAGCAGTAGCTGTCAGTTCTCACATGGGGCATTTCCTACTATGTTATTCAAATACTTATAATCTGCTAACATACATATTGATTTTATGTAGCATACAATGGTTCAAATGAAACAGTGAAGGGAGTAAACTTCCCAGATTTACTCCATTCTCTAACGCATTTCCATTGCTGCCAGTATTTACAGAGCTAAAGCTGTAACACAACACACTTCCACGATTTTAAAAGTGCATAAAAAAGTCTCTTACCTTGCAATATTCCCTCGCCAAAGCACTTCACCTTGTTGGCCATGAAGAATTCCAGCAAAGGGGCTTAGATTTATTTTGCAGGTTGATACCTTCATTAGGCTACCATCCAACACCCTCCTAAATAAAACAGCTTTTAACTTGACTATGTAGAAAGAGACTTAGGGAAAAAAACCCTGGAGCAAGGTTGTTTTCCAGCACTTCCAGCAGCTCTGAAAGACGCTGGAAAGTAAAGCCTAGCTAGAAGGTGATCATCAGAAACTTCCCCTAGAAAGAAATCTGATCCCTCAACAAAGTTAACCTGTGAAGTGCTGAAAAAGTGCGAGGTCAAGACTTTCTGCTGGGACTAGGTCATCTGTGAAAAGCTGTAACTTGATGGCAGTCCAGCAGGCAGACTGGGTGCCTCCAGAGCACATACCGTATCCTAGGAAGTAAAAGCTCGTGTCAGCAGCCCTGTACTTGAAGGTACTAAGTGGCACTATTTGATCTCGGCTGAAAGCCTGCAGGCTCTGAAAGCGTGTTTCCTACTTTACTTTTAGAGAGGGATTCAACAACATGGCTGCTGAAACAACGAGTTTTATGAGAATGTAGCAGGAGATATATCGCAAATGTTTTAACATAAAGTATTTGGAATACTGGTAAAATGTAACAGTATATTTTTTTTGTGGGGTAGAAAAACATTTTCAATACAAATAGTACTGAAAATAGGAATTTACCCACCGGTATTCCCAATAAAGACCTTATGCAACTGCGACAAGATATGCAAGATTTATCTGAGTAGGGATTAAACACGCTAACCCTTATTTACAGTTGTAAAATAAGGGGCTTTTTCCTTCCCCTTATTTCAATGGGATATTTATATATATTTGGTTGATTTATGGTGGTTAGCATTCAAAAATCTTATTTTACTGTAATATAAATGCTTTCTGACAGGCTTCTTCCCTGATCTCTGCTGTACACGTGAGATTTTCTTTTAATTCTAATAGTGGAAGTGACACCAGCTCTGTTTATTGCAGGTAGTGGTGCTCAGAGCTACTATAATGAGCCTAATGCTAAATGCTGCAGAAATGTAACCTGTAAACATCAGAAAACCTGTAGGACAGTGAGGACTGGACAGCTGGTCACCAAGAGCTTATGTACACTCATCACTTGTGAAGTCCTCTGTGCACTAAGGGGCACAGAACAGGAAACGATCCATGTACCCCGAAAAAAAGAAATACAAGAGGAATGGTAATAGCTGAGACAACAGAACGTTGCATAGCCATGGCGAGTTTGGCATGCAAAACAGCACTGGAGCTTGGAGTAGAAGACTTGTGAGAGATCAGGGGGCCCTTGGGTGGATGAAGAACCAAGGGACTGGTTCACTGTGAGCAGAACAGTCGGTGGGAATAATGCTACAAATAGGTGAGTCTGGGGACAAGGAGTCAGAACAGGCAAACCGAGGTTAGGGGGCGAGGAGTTAAGATGAACTTGACAAACAGTTGCATGTCAGGGAACTGGACTGCAAAATGGAGAAAACATATTAAGAAAAAATGCCTGAGCTCATGAAATTAAGAGCCTGTTACTATTGACCAATACACTGACTTCCAGCCAAGTGGGAATACGTAAATCCATTCCCAATATTACACTAAGCAAGAAACTACATTTCCAATCCAGCCCAGGTAGATTTCTGTTGTCCAGGTTACCAGTGAGGGATCCCAACATGAAAAGGAGATGGAGGCCTTTCAGATGGAGGAAGTGGAGAAGACAATATCACGCTGTCATCTAAGCCTCACCTCAAGGAAAACATCAGTCAATCGTCCCGAAACCAAAGAGAAGGAAAGAGTAGTTAAATGTCAACAACACCCATGTATTTATTAACTCTCTGTAGCTTGGGTGTCCTTAACAGTATCTTAAATAAAACCACATCTTTTAGCACAGCGCTACATTTTTGGTTGAAAGAGTTAAAGTGCAAGTAGTCAAAGGCTATAAAATAAAGACTGTGGAGATGCTCTGCTGCCAAGACCTTCAAATAAATGAGCCGCAGTCTGAGCTTGCCTTTCTGAGCTGGAGTCTATATTTTAGTGGCCACGGTGTTACTATAGCAACACGGAGGACTGGTAATTTAGAGGCTGGTGGATGTGACAGCTTGCAATTTAGAACAATACTACTAATAAAAGCAGCTTGGAAAAAGCAGCGTTTAACACAAATGTTTGTGTTTTAATAAAAAGTTGTTCATTTAATTCTTTTTTAATGATTATTAAGTTAGTCCAGTGGTGAATAAAAGACAGAAACATGACTCTTCTGCTTTTTAGTATGTCTGCACGCCAGAGTGCAGTCAACCCAGCCCCTTTGCCATGTACATGTGTGTAAATGCAAAGCTGCTGATGCCATTAGCTTTGCTGAAGATCAGACAAGAATCATGTAGCATTTTAAAAACAAAAGTATGCATTATCCATAATGGAAGCGAGGGAAAGGACACTCCTGGACTATTATTAATCCTTTCTTGCCTCTGCTGAGTGTAACTGGTATCCTTCAATTAAAAAATCCCGCAAAACGCTCCTCATTCATTACTTTAGTCACAGAATAGTTACTAGAGATAATTCTCAGATATTACACATACTTAAAAAAAGAATCACAACTGGAACAGCAAAGCTTTCTGCTCATCTCTAACATCCTTCCTGTCTTAATCAAAATAGCTCCCATAGATGTGATGTTTCTTAATTATCTGCTCACAGAGTTGTATAGGAAATCGGTGACTGCCCTGTGACTAACGGTACGTAAAAACAGCCTGTAATACTCTTAATTCCAAAAATAATCAAATCTGAAATGGTAACCTAGGCAAAAAGAGAAAAGAATCAGAACATCCCATCTGTTGAATTGCCAGCTCCAAATAAAACCAAACCCACAAGATTAAGGTACAACATTACTCTCTCTACACTAATCTACAGCCCCATTGTCTTTCACTTTCCTGGCAGCCCTTCCACTGCAAAGGAGGAGGGATTTTGCAACATAATACCCAGGACATTAAATACAGAGCGATATTTCCAGATGAAGTTTACATGTAGTAACAATCACAGTTTTTATGGGTCAGGAAGTTCAGAAGATTAGTGTGTTATGGCTGCAGTTTTTAAAAGTGTTTGTGTTAGAGGTTTCACATAGCCATCGGGTGAGATATGCTGTGAACAGCTATACATCAAGTTCTTTTATGGTAGTTAAAGTTGGGGAGAAGTAAAGAGACCCCAGGTATTAATTTACCTAAAGAACAGCTGCTTAGAAAAGGCTGCAAAGTGTCCTAATTCTCAGTGCAATAAAATCACTGCACCTCCAATTGCTTGTTCTCTCTCCCCACACTTGTGTGCTATTCCCATTAACCTTAGCGGGAATTGTGTTCATGGTCTAAACTGAGCTCAAACTGTGCACCACAAAAAAAGACTTATCTAAGAAATATGTGGTTTGATTCTTATTTGAAGAGGTCCCAAACGATAATTACAGGTTTGCACTCCAGGTTAAAACAGCACAAATCTTGCTGCCTTTCAAACTCTCCCTTAGAACACACCAAAATACCTGGAAATTGGGGGTTTATGGCAATATATTAATTTGCTTTGTAATTTTTTTCTCATTAGCTCAGAGCTATCAGTTAGGAGTTTATAAAATGCCTGCATTTGATGACTGCAGTGATTGTGAAACTAATGCAAGCAGGGTAGACTGTTGTGCAAAGACACGTGTTGTTCCAAAGACGTTGCACTTCAGAGTCCTTGGAAGCTGTTTTGTAATATGCAATATGAAGCATCTGCCACATTTCACCCTGGAAGAGAATCCTTACAACTGATGTCCTAAAATAATCTCAGCTGTAGTTTTCTAAGCCTTCTTTTTCCTTTCTTTCCTTCTCAAGAACACGAAGATTATTTAAATGAAGAAAAATATATTTCTAACACCAAAACACATTCTGAACAGACTCAAACATGCTTCTGAACGCACTTAACTTGAGCATATAAAACACAAAGCTACCTTTTTAAAGTACTTTCACTGATTAACTCTATGCATCGGAAAAGAAAAGCAGGAACACAGCAACACTGCTGCACCATTAACATTATTACACATTACACTATAGGGCTAAAATTCTATGTATTAACCTAAACAAACTATGTTTTGTGCTGAAATAAATTAAAACAAACCCAAACCCAACAACTTGTTGTACCCTCATGTAATTGTCAAACAGTCCTGGGAACGTATTTCTAGTTAAAACCAGAGGAATACAGGGAGCAACAGAAACCCACCACAAGAGATACAATAGAAAATAGACCCCAGCTGCTATAACCCTGTGAAGTTGTGGGTTTTCAGTGTTGTTCCACAGGGAGCTTGGGAGCAGAAGTAGGTCTGGAAAAATTAATATCCATTTTTTAATTCCCCTCATTCTGCTGCATGAAAGATGCACAACGTTTGCAGAATGATAAGGGGTATACGCTATGAAATACTCTTCTTCACCTTCTTAAACCTTAAGTGTAAGAGTCCTCTCTCCCCTTAGAGCCTTCCCTGAGAGCAGACAGGTATTTTATGGTGGTGCTATCTGGATTTATTTTTAGAAGTGAACACATGAAGTGTAGAACACATTAGGACTGTGTTAAAATTGCTCATATAGGTAGTATCATACAGAAGAAAGTAAAAAAGCAATCATCAGTGTGCACACTACGGCATGGGTACATATGCAATACATAGGAACCAACCAGTTGTAGATTTAGGGAAGGACAGTGAGATTTTTCTGGTCCCAAGGCAAGTCCCTTGCCACTTAACAGCAAAACTTCACTTGACTTGAAAAGTGGGGATTCCAGCTCTGGAAAAACTGTGCATACTCAGAAAAGCCAAATATGGGATAAGGTTAATGATTTGGAATAAGATTAATAATTACTGCATTGATAATGGGTCAGGAAAATAATACGAGATGAGACTTAGCATCTAACTCCTAGGAATTTCATTTCACTGACCAACCACTGTGATTAAAGAAAGCCACGGCTGCTTCTGAAAAGGTGACATGCATGCCTGATGGAGGAGAAAGGACTGCTTATGTATGTGCAATATATGATAAAAAATGGTTTTATAACATTTTATATTTACTTCAAAGACTGTTTAAAAACCTCCAGTAGCCTCCATGGAGCACTCATGTTGACACAAGTGTGAGGCATACTTTTCACTATGTCCACTTCAAATGAATAAGGACATCAGAGTGAATAAACACAAATGGCTACTTTCGAGTGGCAGTGGAGAAACAAGAAAAGGCAAGCAACTGGAGATAATCCAATAAAAACAGAGGATGCTGAGCAGCGATGCAGCTTGCACACTATTATCTGATAAGAATTCCAAATGAACACTGAATTCACTGAATGAAAAGGGGTTATACTCGGATGATCCAAACATTTGTTTCTAAATTTAAACACATTACCAAGTCTCAAACTCCTGGAATAAGAAATGTTACTAATGTATATTCAGATATAGCAAATAATCGAACAAAACTCTAACAGGACAAATAGCTGTTTAGATAGAACAGTCTATAGGAAACAGAAAAAAATTGGTCTTAAAATGTAAGCAGTTTAATCTAGTGAAACACAAGAATGAACTATCATTCCCATTGTTTTAAATGCAGTTTTTCTCGTGTCCTTTTCCAAACCATAAAAATCAGTCCTCTTTCCAAAGAACATAACATTGCCAATCACAGATTTTTACACACATGCCACTGACCAAAGGGAAAAATATAATTCTTCCAGTCTAAACTGCTGAATAGAATAACAGCGTAATTCTCCACTGTTACAAGACTTACTTGTCTTCTGCCACCACCAAGATTTTCAGCTTGAACCCTAACACATGAAATAATAAAAGTAGTGCAGCTGGTACAATTGCTTTCTTCTCAGGACTCTGAAATGAATGGGATGAATATATATGACCGATGTCCATATATCATTTCCAGTATTCTAAGCTTTCTAGCATGATGCCTTTGTCAACAAGCAATATAGCAGAGAAGTGAAACATCAGCTATGAAAGAAGCTATACAAATGCATAATCTAGGAGCAAAGTTCTTTATGGCCAATGAGTTAGAAAACAAGCCAGAAAGAGAAAATTTGAAAGATATGCCAAGCATAATATCTACATTTTGCTACTTCTGGTTATATAAGCAGCTCTCCAAGTAGTTGTACTATGGTTTCGAAAAGTCCTCTAAAACTTCATTTACAGTCTCCTCTCAACCCCATCCCCCAAAACAGTAAATCCTTACTGCTGAATCAGTAGCAGTCATTAACCGTCTCAGGGCATCCACTGTAAAAGTACTGCTGTCAACTGTATGTATCTTAAGTCAAACCCAGTTCAGCTATAATCAACAGAGTGTGCCCATCTTAATCACTCAGCCTCCCCCTAATTAGATATATCTCTGCATTTACAGTTGTTTATCACTGTTGTGGCTCTTAAAAAGCTAATACATTCCATTAGATAAGTAAAATCATTTATGCTAATTCAAATAGAAATATTAAATCAAGAAAGCATCATTATAGCTTAATCTCCAGTGTTTGCAAATCCTCTGTATTACGGAGTGTATAAACATTCAAACCACAGAGAATCATAGAATGGTTTAGGTTGGAAAGGACCTTAAGATCACCCAGTTCCAACTCCCCTGCTGTCAGCAGGGACTCCTCACACTAGCCCATGTCACGCAAGGCTCTGTCCAACCTGGCCTTGAACAC